>NW_028270146.1:88850442-89150442 GCF_037043375.1 Chiloscyllium plagiosum | reverse complement strand
TAATGCCATCTTGAATATCTCGATTTAACCTGGCTCTATTACACCATGTGTTCATGTGCAGGCCAAGTGTTCCAATCTGAACCATTTAGTCTGTTAAGTTTTTTCTCACGTTACATTACTGTCTTTTGAAGAGTACCAAATCGGTTTCCTCTTATTCTTGATCTTTTCATGAGTGGGAACAGTTTCTCTCTGCCTCTGTCCTGATAACTCAATTCGCAAAACTGCAATCAAATTTCCTTTCAGCATTCTCCTCTCTAGGAAAAACTTCTTGAACCTATATTAATGCTTCATCTATTTAAGTAATGTACCTCTATTTTCACAAGCCAATTTTAGTGCTTGTTTCTCAAAGTGTAAACAATGCAACTCTCTGATGCAAAGAGGACTTGAAGTATTGTTATATACCAGACCAGACCAGCTCATAATATTTTAAGGCAGCCTAGACCCTAATTTTTTCTTATTTTAAAAGACACATGAAATGTCTGTTCCAGATACAATGTGACATTAAAGAAAAACACATTTTATTTAAACTTTGTAGTTAAAATACAAGCGAAGAAAGAAATTTAGAATAACTTAACCCTATTGGAAAACTTAACAGATACAATAATATTACTAATTAACTGTTCCAATTAGTAACATCCCACAAACAAGCCCCTTGGCAAAAAAGGAAAATTCAGACATATTCTCACATTTTTGAATCCAGGAGAAAAGAAAATTCAAGAGAAAATTCAGAGACTGTAACAGCCAAGAGACGTTCACTGAAACTTCCAACTCTGTTGACATCCCAGAATCTTCTGATGCTACTGAAAAACCAAGTCAGAAATCCTAATCTAGGTGAGCTGGCCACACCCATTCAGGCTGTTTAAAAAGCTCCAAGGCCTCCCAACATATTTACTCAAGTGGCCTTAACTAGCCAGCTTGGCTCCTCTCGTTCAATCTGTCTCTTAAAAGAAACCAGGAAAAAATAATCTCAAAGCTACAGTATTGTCACAATTCCAAGAGCCTATATTTACAAATGATCAAATATTTGTTTCAGACATGGGTGGATGGTACATAACTTGTCCTTACCCATGATGATGTAATGGGGAGGGTTGGCAATTTCAGTCAGATGGGTGCACTTCCTGTCCAGGAGTCTGTGAACTTTGTGCCCATGCTTCAAGCGTAAAAGTCTCCTACGTCAACCAACGTCTAGGCCAAAAAGAGGCTTTCTTTTCTGACTATTAAGAAAAGAGAAATTATACTTTTGATAGTGAATAAGTATAAATTTATTAGGCTGGTCAAAATGCAATAAAAATAAACAATTCCATTAAAAGAGCAAAATGGCTTATTTATGCTGCAAATTCTGTAAACAGTGTTTCAATTGAACTCAGTAAAGATGAGGGATAAAACCACAGCAACTCCTATGCTTGGAGTGTGGGTTCTGGTCTCAGCTGCTGCAGAGATGTATCATAATACCTCTGAGCAAGTTGATTTAAAAAAACCTATAGATCCTTGGATTGGTGCTAGATAAATTTGAATGCCATGCCCAGAAAGCATGGAGAGCATGAAGAGAGAGATCCTCAAATCTTTTATTAAAAAAAACTGTTTTATCTCACTTAAATTAGTTTTCAAATGAGCACAATGGACTAGATTACAAGCATTTGTTAAAGGTGCTTTTCTGTACATGCATCCGATGCTATAGTCTTAGTTACTGTGCCTTCCCAAGAGAGTCACACGGGCTAACTTTTCTGATTTTTCACACTAAACTTCAAGAAACAAACTCCGGGCTTTGATTACATTTAAGCTGTGAAACAGCACATCTACTGACATGGCTCTTTTCTTCTGAACTGCCACCATAGACTTAGAAGCAGAAGTAGGCCATTCAACCCAGTGAGTTCACTTTAACATTCAATGAGGTTATGATTGATTGGATAATCCTCAACTGTACTTTTCTGCCTTTTTATTGATAACCACTGATTCACTTGTTAAATATTTGTCCATCTTAGCCTTGAATATAATGACCCATCGTCTGCAGCCCTCTTTGATTAAGAACTCCACAGATTTACGAACTTCAGAAGAAATTCCTCCTTATCTCTATTTTAAATGTGCAATCCCCTCCTCTGACATTGTGCCCTCTGGCCCTGGATTCTCCCACAAGCGAAATGACCTTTCTGCACATACCCTTCAAACTCCCTTTAGAATCTTCTGTTTCAATAAGGTCACTTTGCATTTTACTAAACACCAATGAGTACAGGCTCAACCTACTCAACCTCTCCTCATAAAACAGTCCTTTCATACCCAAGTTCAACCAAATGAACCTTTTTTGGAGTGCACCCAATGCTAGCATATCTTTTCTTAGATAGAGGTCCAAAACTGTTTACAGTATTCTAGGTGTGGTGTAATAAGTACCTTGTATTGTTTTAGCAAGACTTTCTCATTTTTATACTCCAATCCCCTTGAAATTAAGGCCAACAATCAATTTTCTTTCATTTGTATGTTAACTTATTGTGATTTATACAGGTGGACTCACAAATCCCTGTGTTGTAGCTTTCTGTAATCTCTATCTCTCTATTTAAATAATGTTTACCTATCCTATTCTTCCTGTCAAAGCACATAACTTCACATTTTCTCATGCTATACTCCAACTGCCAGGCATTTTCCCCCCCACTATCTTAACCTGTCTCCAACTGCTTCTGTAACCATGTTTCTACCTGCTTCTAGCCCTGGCCTCTCATCTGTAAGTCAAAACACACATCAACAATGAGCAGGAATGATCCCCTCACAGTGTTTTTGAATTATTTGGCCTAAGTCTCATAATAATTTGGAAAAGCTGTCTTTAGGTCAGTTCTAAATGACTTTCTGAACCTTCCTTTAAAAAAAAAGAGCCTTTAACAGCACTGAAAATCATAAACCCATTTAATTCAACTTTAAAATCAAGTTCCCAAAGAACAATGCATTATACAATGTCACCAAGTACCTTTAATGGTCTGCATGTAACATCAACTAAAAGAAAGTGTGGGCTGCAGTTGCTGGAGATCAGTGTTGACACTGTGCTGCTGGAAAAGCACAGCAGGTCAGGCAGCAGAGGAGCTGAAGGGCTTTTGCCCGAAACGCTGATTCTCTTGCTTCTCAGATGCTGCCTGACCTGTTGTGCTTTTCCAGCACCACTCCCTCTGATACATGTAACATCAGAATAGTAAACAGCAAAGCTGCTCGAGGCCTAGCTTGCGCCTGCCTCTGGTCTCAATCTCATTCAAAAGTCTGATTTCTGGAAAGAATCCTACATTTATTTTGCAATTGAATTCCCAGCATATAGCTGTTGGACCATAAACTGCAATTCAACATTCACCAAGTCGCCGTGCAAAGGATCTCTGCATATGACCAACAGATAGGCATTCCAGTACAGATGTACTGGAATCTAATTCACCTGAATTAAAGGCAGTTAATTCTTAAAGTAATTTGTAATTGTAAACTCCTCTTTCCCTTCATTCTTCCTTATGCATATCCATGTGTGTGGGTCACAAGTTATATCCTCATATCCAATCGATAGTGTCTTTTTTTTCCCCCGGACTAAATTCTTGAGTCATTTATATTTAAAAAATGGAGTTCACAAACAGAAGGTTGAGGAGCAACACACCACGGCATTTTAGGAAAGGAATAGAAACTAAAATAAAGTAAGAAATTTTAAAACCATCTGTGTTACAGACAGAAGAGGAGACCCAGTAAACCAATCGAATTCACTTCCCCTAGTCAGTGACACAGGTCATGAATAGTTTCCTTCAGTGCCACACATTCATACACCCATTTTCCCTTCAAGTATTCTAAAAAAATCTTAAATTTCTCATGACAATTTGGGTCTGTTGAATTAATAATGCCTAATCTTGAAGGAGTGTATTTCAAACTGAGTAGATTCATTTTGTGGAATTTGAATGGTACTATGTTTTATAATTGTCTATTTTTCGGGAAAAACAGTGTTTATTAGGTTGCACTTGTGTCCTGTGAATCTTTTGTACGTAATAAAGAAACCCTGGTCTGAACTGGGAGATAAATGCAAGAACTGAAATACAACCTCTTATAGCTAACTGCAGATTACAGTTACAGCATCAAAAAAGAAAGTGTGTTACAGGCAGGTCACATGTGACCTTTAATCCCAAGGGTCTTTTTAATTCATTATTATTTTTGTGAACTGAACAGTTCTGCATAAACATCACCATTTTGGCCAACTGACTGTACTTCTGAAGGTTTTTGAGGGTAGCTTGGCTGAAAACCACAAAGATTTACAAATTTAGACTACATATTGAGGAATTTAGAATTATAGACAGATTTGTAGAACTAAAGGAAGATGGCATACGTAACTTATTGCCGATAGGTGTGCGATATTGCCTTTTAAGAGATAAACCAAAGAAGAAAATATACATTCAACAGAAAAACACGGAAGGTTGCAGAGAAACAGACAGTTAGGATGTAAATATAGATAGCTGGAACTATGAATATATCCATTTCGAAAATTACCATGCCATTACGAATTATAAATACTGACACAAAGACATTATGGAAGTGCATTATTTTAGATGGTCCATTACCGAAACAGGGAGATCCACAGGGATGAATCAAAGGAAACAAAAATATAGGGAGATGGTGCAACAAAGGCAATGTCATTGAATTAGCTACCTGGAAGCTGAGGATTTGCCCGCAGGATGTGGCTCAAATATTCTCCTTGTCTATAGTTAAGGCAGAGACAGGTTCTTGATCAGTATGAGAATTGAGGATTACAGAGAAAAGGTAGGAAAGTGGATATAAGCAATGTCAGATCAGCCATTCTTCTATTGTTGGCGCAACAGACTCGAGGGGCTGAATGGCTGACTCCTGTTCCTATTTTTTATGGTATTAAAAGGAGATGTACGCAATTGTTTTCAGAAATTATAACAAGTTTCAAGAAAGTGAAGGAAAGATCACTACCTCCAGTTGTGGAATAAGTGACAACAATTTTAATTGAGAATCTATTAATATATTAGGCAAAATAAATATGCTTGTTGAAGCAATGGAATACTACATCTTGGAGGTAGCTGAGGCAGCAACCACTGTAATCTTCCAGGGGAAGTTGGATAAAACAGAGCAAGACATTGGGCAATGGGAGGAAGTAGTGCAGCAAGATTAATTTTGACTTGTTTAACAAAACCACTGGCCTTAACATGATGAGAAAAATTGCACTTTTTCTGTGAATTTCTACGACTCTGAAGAGGTCTAACCACACCAAAAGTCGAAAGTGTTTATAGCCAAACTGTTATCAATGACCACCAAATTGTTCATCATCCCCAAATCCTCAAGTAAAGGGTTCAAGTGCTATGCAACCTCTGTGGTGAAGACATCAATTTCCAGAAATTGACAGTGTTCACATTCATTTAGTACAGAGTGGAGACAGCCTTCTCGTGAACCCCTTATGAATAAGTGATTATGCACGTTTTGTTTTATTTTCAAAGCAGGAAGTTCCATGCAGATCGTAAAGTCACCAGAGAACTTGTATTCAGTTGTAAAGTGGCTTAGAAGAACAAGAAAGGATTGCAATATTACAGTGCTTTTTAAAGCATGTTCCAGCCAAGTACTTTTGAAATAATCACTGTTGTAATGTAGAAAATATAGCAGTAAATTTATATATAACAGCAAGGGGTGATTCATTTAACACAAATATGGGTCAGGACACTGAGATAACTCTCTTGCACTTCTTGAAAACAGTGCTGAGGAAACATTTAGCAGGCAGGTGGAGTCTAGATTTAACGACTCATTTGAAAGAAGAAATCACAACAAGGTCACAAAGAATCCAATGAAAAACAAAAATATAAAACTGAAGAGAGGAAATAAAAAAACCCAACTCCGATCAGCCATTGAATAAAGGAGTAGAGACAATGGGATGAATGACTTGCATCTGCTCCTACACCTTATTGTCTTATGAAAAACCATACAATGGCTACAGTGAAATCAAAGCTCAGCCAAGAAACAAAATTAAATTATGTCCTACTTGTAATAATTAAGTTTTTGTTGTTTGCTAAGAACAGCTTCACCTGACTCAACAGTGAACTGGAATAATCTGCGATGGCAAGAACTGCAATTCCACCATTTGGAATTGCATTCATGTTCATGCCGGGAGCTCCCCTTTCCTCCCACATTTTTTTTTTAAAAAGCCAGCTGGAGTAGCACTCACTGCTACTTCAGTGGAACAAATATAAAAAATAAAGCAGCATAAAAAGCAGAACAACTGACATGTATACTACATTATTGTACTCTAGAGAAGAGAACTGTAATAAGAATCAGATGTATAGTGAATTTGGAAGAATACAATTTTAAGATATTCAGCTTTATTAGCATGGCTACATTGCTCAGTTCTTCTTCAAATTTAGAACAAAAACATTTCATAAAACATCTGACTTCAACTTCATTCCCTTAGGTTCCAAACACCAATTTCCAATCTCAGTGACAATATCTTACTGCCTTTTTGTGCAACTCTGTTCACATTTCAGCAAGATGAGTTTTGCAATTCTCCATATGAAACCAGCGAAAACCTGATCCTTTTGAACAGCTGTTCTCTGCAGTTTGCTGTGTCACCCAACATTACTTCACTATAACAGTCCTAATATCAAATCATCCACACTAGTTAGCAGAAATATTATTGGAGTCACTATTCAGTTGACTTTTGCACGTTGCAACATTTTTACTTAAGAGTTTCAGGAAGTAACAGATCTCCAAATTATGACAGTTTTCATAGCTTGATGCTCAAGTTTTCTCAGCCAAAGTATATATACTTGCATAAAATGCATATAAATTAAAATAACGGTTCTAGGACTAGAACGTTCAACTTGTAAGCCTATCATGATTGAGTAAAATCAAAGTTCTTACTGTCATTAAAATGTCTGCATTTTTGGCAATGTTCCAGATCAACCAACAGTAAAATCCACCCTCCATCTCCCAGAATAAAATTATTAGATTAGATTAGATTACTAACAGTGTGGAAACAGGCCCTTCGGCCCAACAAGTCCACACCGTCCTGCCGAAGCTTAACCCACCCAGACCCATTCCCCTACATTTACCCCTTCACCTAACACTACGGGTAATTTATCCTGGCCAATTCACCTAACCTGCACATTTTTGAATTGTGGGAGGAAACCAGTGCACCCGAAGGAAACCCACGCAGACACGGAGAATGTGCAAACTCCCCGTGTGCAAGCTATGTTATTCAGTAGCTTGGTTAGTGTATAGAAAATCAAAGTGACAAAAAACCCAAAAAATATCTTATTTTAATTCATTCAGGTGATGTGACATTGCTGCAGAGGCCTGCATTTAGTGTCCATCCTCTAGTTGCCCAATAGATGATGGCGGTGGGCTGCTTTATTGAAGTGCTGTAGCTCTAGTGTGTAGAAGCACCTTTAGTGCAATAAGGAAAGGAGTTACAGAATTTTGACCCAGCAACATTGAAGTATTGGTGATATAATTTCAAGGCATGATGGCATGTGGTTTCCAAGGGAACCTGTAGATGGTGTTCTCTTGTATCTGTTGCCCTTCTTCTTTGAGTTGGTAGAGATTGCAGATTTTGAAAATGTTGCTGTTAAAGTCTGCATGAGTTACTGCAGTGAATCTGGTAAATGGTACACTGTGACGTTAGAGTGTGTGAATGGTTGAAGTAGTGCCCATCCAGCAGCATCCTTTGTCTTGGGTAGTGTTGGAGCTGCACTCACCCAGGCAAATGGGAAAAAAAGGGTCCTATCACACAACTGACTGGTTCTTGTGGTGAGCAGGCATGACAACAGGAGGCAAGTTACTCCATGCAGAATTTCTAGTCTCCGAACTGCTCCTGCAACCAGAACAGTCATCTGACTGGTCTTTTTAAGTTTCTGGTCAATGGTAACTCTAAAGATGCCTTCAGTTGAGGATTCAGCAATAGTAATGCCATTGAATGTCAAGATGTGATGGACTAGATTCTTTGTTGGTTACAGTCTAGATGTTGTCAGATTTTGTTTCATATGGCCATGCTTCCGTAACTGAAGAGTAGAAAATGGCGCTGAAGACTGTGCAATCAGCCAGCGTCCATACTTCAGATCTTTTATTGGAATAGAGGTAATTGACATAGCAGATGAAAGTAAAATGGGCCCAAGCCAACACCTGAGGCACCCCTGCAGTGATGCCCTGAGACTGATATGACTGACCTCTAACAACCACCTTTCTTCCTCCTGGAGATGAATTCAAGCAGCATAGAGCTTTCTCTCTAATTCCTAATCAATGTAGTTTTGCTAGAGCTCCTTCATGCTATACCTTGATGTCAAGGGCAGTCACTCTTACCTCACCTCTGGAGTTCATATCTTTTGTCCACAATGGTCAGGAAATAGGTGGTCCTGATAGAACCAAAAATGAAGATCAATGAATAAACTGTTCCAACATACTGCTGGGGATAGACAGTAGATCAACAGGATGCTAATTGGATGGGTTGAAATGCTCCTGCATTACATAAAAAAACTATAGAGGAAACTTCTACAGCAAAGGTCATTAGCTGAACCCATCTATTCATTACTAACATGAATGGTCTTAACTGATTTAGCTAATTTCTGGAAATATTTGCAGACATCTTCATCCTCTCCTTACTATGATCTGGAATTTTCACCTGCTTCACGAAGACACCATTATCCCAGTGTTAAAGCAAAATCATGCAGCATGCCCCAATGATTACTGCCTGGTGGCTCTGACATCAATAATTATGAAGTGCTTTGAGAGGCTGGTGATGTCTCACATCAACTCCAGCCTTCCAGACTGCTTTGATCCCTTGCTATTCACCTACCGGCATAACAAGTCCATGGCAGACACCATCCCCCTGGCGCTACATTCATCCCTGGACTATCTGGACAAGAAGGATACTTATGTCAGGCTCTACTTACTGGCTACAGCTCTGCTGTGAACACCATAATTCCAAATAATAGCATCTCCAAGCCCTGGGACCTAGGTGTCTGCTTCCTTGATAGAGGTATACAAGATGATTAGGGGTTTAGATAGGGTTGACCATGAGAACTTTTTTCCACGTATGGAGTCAGCTATTACGAGGGGGCATAGCTTTAAATTAAGGGGTGGCAGGTATAGGACAGATGTTCAGGGTAGATTCTTTACTCAGCGAGTCGTGAGTTCATTGGATGCCCTGCCAGTAGCAGTGGTAGACTCGCCCTCTTTATGGGCATTTAAACGGGCATTAGATAGGCATATGGAGGATAGTGGGCTCGTGTAGGTTAGGTGGGCTTGGATCGGCGCAACATCAAGGGCCAAAGGGCCTGTACTGCGCTGTATTTTTCTATGTTCTATGTTCCTCCTCTGTGACTGGATTCTCAATTTCCTGACCAGTCAGTAAGCATAGGTGACAACACCTCCTCCATGATAATCCTCAACACCATGCCCTACAAGGATGCATACTCACCCCCCCTACTATACTCCTTATATACACATGACTATGTGGCCAAATTCCAAACCAACTCCATTTACAAATTTGCTAATGTCACCGCCATTGTCGGTTGGATCTCAAACAATGATGAGACAATTACAGGAAGGAGATACAGTGCTTGACTGCATGGTGTAAAAACAACAATCTCTCCAGCATCAGCAGCAAGACAAAGGAACTGGTCATTTTGGAAGGAGAGTGGAGGACATGCCCTTGTCTGCATCAACAGTATTGAGGTGGAGATGATTGATAGCATCAAGTTCCTGGGAGTGACAATAACCAATAATCTGCCACTGTCCAACCACGGTGACACTATGGTCAAGAAGGCACAGCAACGCCTCCACTTCCTCAGAAGGCTAAGGAAATTTAGAATGTCCATAAAGTGTCCTACAAGATGCACCATAGAAAGCATCCAATCTGGTTGCATCAAATAGTATATAGTAACTGCTGCTCACAAGAATGAAACTACAGAGTTGTGAACATAGCCAAGTCCATCACACAAACCAGCCTCCCATCCAGTGACTTCATCAGGAAAGCAACCAACATAATCAAAAGACCACCTCCCACCCCAAACCTGGTTTAACTACCTTCCACCCTCTTCCATTTGGCAGAAGATACAGAAGTTTGTATACACGTACAAACAGATTCAAGAACAGCTTTTTCCTTGCTGTAATCAGACTTTTGAATGGACCTCTTTAATGCTCGTGTTGATCTGTCTGCACCTTCTCGCAGCTATAACATTGTATCTTCCTCTCTGCTGTTACCCTGATGTAGTTGTACAATACAATCCGTCTGTAAAGCATGTCAGATAATTTTCTCTGTGCCTTGGTACATGTGACTGTATATAATAATTCAAATTAAATCGTCTTCTTGTTCCTTTATCTCCCCCCCCGCCCCAAAAAACCCAAAGGGATTTTGAAATATTCATTTAATTCTCCATTCCAGTATTCACCTACTGTGATGAGATTCCCCTTCTAACCCACTTTTCCCCTTCAATTGGGCTCTTGTTAGGCATGATCAAAGCCAGGCTTGTGTTCAACAATTGCTAATTATTCTTGATGGACCAGAAGTTTTGGTCCTGACTGCAAGATCATGTATTTTGTTTCTTTTTCAAGATAAAAGAAAGAAAGACACAGACAGATACAGAGAGTCATACAGCATGGAAACTATCCCTTTGGTCCAATTCTTCCAGTCCAACCAGGTTTTCCAAACTGATCTAGTCCCACATGCCTATGTTTGGCCCTCTAAACCTTGCCTATTAACAGACCTGTCCAAATGTCTTTTAAATGTGGTCATGATACTTGTTTCTACCACTTCCTCTGGAAGTTTTTTTTCCATACACGCACTACGCTCTGTATGAAAACGTTGCCCCTTAGGTTCCTTTTAAATCTTTCCCCTCTCACCTTAAACCTATGCCCTCTAGTTTTGGGCTCAACTACCACAGGGAAAACACCTTGGCTATTCACCGTATCTATGCCCCCCCAGGGTATTATAAACCTCTATTAAGTCACACCCCATTCCTACATTCCAGCCAATCAAGCCCCTCCCTGTAACTGAAACCCTCCAGAAACAGCAAATCCTTGTCAATCTTTTCTTTAACCTTTCCAGTTTAGTAACATCCTATAGCAGGGTGACCACAATTGTATGCAGTACTCTAAACATGGTCTTGTACGGTTGCAACATGGCATCCCAAATCTTAAACTCAATGCTCTGACTGATGAAGGCAAATGCTTTCTTCACCACCCTGTCTACATGTGACGCCACTTTCAGGGGATTATGTATCTGCACCCTTAAGTCTCTGTTCGACAATACTCCCCATGGTCCTAACATTAACTGTGCAAGTCCTACCCTTTTTGGCTTACCAAAATGCAATACCTCACATTTATCTGAATTAAAGTCCATTTGCCATTCTGCAGCCCACTGACACAGTTAATTAAGATCCTGTTGTACTCCTAGATATTCTTCTTCACTGTCCATTATACCAGCAATTCTGGTGTCATCTGAAAATTTAATAACCATGCCTCTGATATTCTCATCCAAATCATTTTATATATATGACAAAAATGGACCCAGCACAGATTCTTGTGGCACAACATTGGACACAGGCCTCCAGTCTGAACAAAATCCTCTACCATCACCCTCTGTCTCTTTCTGTCAAGCCAATTTTGAATTGTGACTATGCTGTCACTTTAACAAGGTTATATTGTCTTTGATTTTTTTTTAAAAAGAGAGGTCGTAAAGGCAGAGGTGCTGAAATGTCTTGGGCAGATGCCTAGTTTAACAATGGCAAGAGAGTGGCCAGTTCTCCCAGCTCTTTAGTTGCGGTATTAAGTTGGTTGAGTTTTCAAATAATTGTTTTTCTAAATTCTGTTTTTTTTTGTGTTTCAACTGTAGAATTTAATTAAATTCTGTTTTGCTTTAAGCCAATTGACTTGACCAGCTGCATCACACCTGAAATAAGCACTTCATATCTGCCTTTAAAATAAGCAGTTAGGATCTAGGCTACCTTCTTTAAATATTTTAAATGTGGTCTGGCCTGGTCCATAACAGATTCCAATTGGCTCACTCTCCCCAGATCCTATGTGATATAACCTTACCAACCAGTCTATCATGCAGAACCTTGTTGAAGGCCTTGCTTAAGTCCATGTAGACAACATTTAATGCCTTCATCTACCTTCTTGGTCACCCCTTCAAAAACTCAAATCAAATTTGACAGACATGATTTCCCATGCATGAAGCCATGTTGACTATCCATAATCAGCTCTTGCCTCTCCAAATGTATGCAAATCCTATCTCAGAATTCCCTCTAACAACTTACCCAGCAATTATGTCAGATTCAATGGTCTATAGTTCTCTGGCTTTTTCTTGCAACCTTTCTTAAACAATGACATAACATTAACCATCCTCCAGTCTTCCGGCACCTCAACCATGGCTGTCTATGATACAAATAACTCTAATAAGGACCCTGCAACTTCTTTGGTTGTGTCCCACAATGCCCTGGGATACACTTCTCTGCCATTGTGTGTTTTAAGAGCTTTTCTACAATGTGGACTCTTTTCAAGACATCACTTATTTCCCAGAGTTCATTAGCTTTCATTTCTTTTTTCATAGTGAATACTGTAAGAAATATTTGTTTAGGATCTCACCCATCTCCTCTGGCACCACATATGGATGGCCTCACTGATCATTAACAGGCCCTATTCTCTCCCTAGTTATTCTTAAGTGTAGAATCTCTTTGGATTCACTAGTTTATCTGCCAAAGCTGTCTCATGTCCCCTTTTTGCCCTCCTGATTTCCCTCTTAAGTGTACTCCTACACCCTTTATACTGAAAGGATTCATTTGATCCAAATTAGGGAAGGGGTGGGGAGGTCAGGGATAGGAGAAAACGGGTATATTTATAACCTCATTTCATTAGCAAAGAATTGGAAAGAGTTGAAAGTAAGCCAAAAGGAAACAATACATTGGCGTCCGATTTCTGGACTACTGCCAGAACTGTACTCTTCTGATGTTTTTTTCCTTTCCCCATTCATAATACTTGTATCTTGTTTTATCTCTTTGTTTGTCTATTTGTATGAATGTGGGAATTTTAAGAAAGGGGTAGAGTTTAAGTTAGAGTTATAGATTATCTATTAAAGTATCTACTTTTGCCATTGTAATCAAATTGCTTTTAACCAATAGTTACTTGCTGTGAAATTTTTTAAAAAACTAATTTGACCCAAATTAGATGGGTAAAATTGGATAGTTTAGTGGTTTAATGAAATTTTCACATTTCTGATGTTTTTTGAAATAGTTGGACTTGATTTCCAGTGAGTTGTGACAATATTCAAGGGCAATTTCTTAAGCATTGTCACATCACATTAAATACTCTTTAGGGGCAAACTTTCACTATACAAGAGTTACCTCGAAGGAGAAGAATAGAAAAGTTAGGTAGGGGTGGGGGTTGTAGGAATGGGGGAAATGAAGTGGAAAGACAAAGGGGACTATCAAAACGCCATCTAAGCTCACTTTCTATTTTGCTGGGTGAGGAAGTGGGGATGAATAACATTTCTCAATATTAGAAATAACACGCAGATTTGTAAAATAAATCATAGCGTCCATAAATTCTTATCAAATCTTAACAATGCTATATCACAGTCAGATAAGCTGTATTGAGAAGCTGCCTACTGCATTTTTTCTATAATAGTTCCAAGGACACAGCATCTAGTGAAAAATCTCAGTTTGCTACCAAAGACCCATCATAAAATCCTGAGGCAGAGAAAACAGATTCCTACCTATTTTCTAATCAACTCATTCAGATATGTTATTACACACCTCTAGAGCAGGTGGGACTTTAATCTGGGTCTCCCAGTTTGAGAGGTAGAGACACCACCATTGCGCATCAGGGTCTAAATATATCTACGCAACAATGAATCAATAATCTATCAAGTATCAACTGTTTACGATGCTCCCATTTTCTTTGTTGATATATTGATCAAACAAAGAATGCAGCAAATAATCACATAGGACAAGACCAATTGTGATGAAATATCTATGCCACATCATTACAAAATCTGCATGACAAGGTAGAATTTTTAAGTTTCATTTTCAACCATCACAGTAATCTCTAGCAACAAAAACAGAAATTGCTGGAAAAGCTCTGCAGGTCCGGCAGCATCTGTAGAGAGAAATCAGAGTTAACGTTTCAGGTCCAGTACAGTGCGCTACCCAAAAGTTTTCTGTTCAGTTCTTGTGCTCAATACAATGACCTGGCCTGACCAGATGGGGTTGATGATGACATAAAAGAGTAAAACTAGCCCATAGGAGAATCCTAAAATACTGTCTTTTGGTCAGCCTTTCAATCAAGAGAATCTAATTATTACCAATGACTACAGTACTATTTACAGTACTGTGGTTTAGACCTAACTCTGCTTCCTTGGAATAGGAATAAACATTAAATACATATGGTAAAGCAAATGACCCAAAAACAACCAAAAACAAAGTCACATCAATGCTAACAACACAGCATTTAGAGGCAAAAACAAACATCCTCTATCTCAAAAACAGTGGCAGAATGAACGCTCAAAAATGTACCTGCTGTCACAAATTATCATGTCCCTATGGTTTTGTTACAATGGGCTGGGCTGGACTAACTGATGACTACCAGATGCAAGTTGTCAGACAACAACAGAAGACAGGCACTCAATAATGGTGCCAGAAAGTTAAACTACTAAAAAAAATACCGTTGCCAAAAATGTATTTTACAAGTGAATCATAGAAGATTGAGCAACTCAATTTACAGTGCATGCACATCTCCCAGGACTTTAATGCGACTATTTTTACCTCTGAACTGAAATGTCCTACAGTTTAGGCCTAATACTCAGATATTGTGAAATCACAGCTGTGTTAGTTTCCTATCACTACCACCTCCATTACAAACTGGTTGTCTTATGGTATAGCACAGATAATGACTTTTCTAATTGCTGCCTTGCTCATTCATAAACAAGGTGTTTGCAGTATTGCATACATCATTTACAGTAATACTAGTTGTCAAAGCAATAAGCTTTTTCATTGATTTCCTCCTGGTTGCCATAGTAATGAGTTAAGACAATTTCATAACTATGCAGTTCTGGATTTCACTCTGAAACCATAAAATGGAATGAATAATTTCACAAACAGTAAAAATCAATGGAAACTATCTGTAACTTCACCTTTCTGCCTCACTCTTCCTGTCACCATCTTAGTCTTGGCAGCCTCAAAGAATCAGCTAAATACAAACAGGATGAGGACACTTAAAATCAATAAAATGATCCCAAATAAACACCAGAAATACGAAACTCAGGATGGCCAGATAATATCTTTAAAACACAATGTATTGCTTCAGCTATAATTTCCATATCAATCAATGACCAAACCATCCTTTCGTAGTTGACAGATTCCTCGCTTCGAGGCTCACCAGGTATCTGAAATCACAATGGCAAATCACATATACAAATCAAGGTAACCCTGGGATAAGAGCTTGAAGGCAACTTCTTTGATCTTCCATCTTATTAGTTCCCTTCCCTTCTATTTCAAAATTGCCTTCAAACTCTAACAATAGTCTAGGCTTTGCACTCCACCACCCTCATTTTTCTTTTTACCCTTCTCAGTTACTATTGTTTTTTGCTCCTAGAAGTCAAATACTTTGGAGGTGCTTGCCGCGCATGAGAAGGAAGATATTCACAGTTTCAATGTTATTCTTATTATTGCTATTTCATGGTTAGTAAATTTGCAGATCACACCAAAATTAGTGGTATAGTGGACACTAAAGAAGGTTATCCAAGATTACAAAGAGATCTTGATCAACTGGGTCAATGGGCAGATGACTGGCAGAGGGAATTTAATTTCGGTGATTGTAAGGTATTGCATTTTAGTATTACAAAAAGGGGACAGAACTTATACAATTAATGGTAGGACCTTGGTAGTGTTGTAGAACAGAGACACCTCGGGGTTCAGGTCCCGAATTCTTTGAAGTTTGCATCGCATATAGATAGGGTGGTTAGGGTGGCAATTAGCCCACTTGCCTTCGATGCACAGACCTTTGAGTGTATGAGCTGGGATGTTGAGACTGTACAGGACATTGGCGAGGCCTCTTCTGGAGTACTGTGCCCAGTTTTCTTCACCGTTGTAGGAAGGATATTAGGAAGGTTCAGAAAAAATGGTAATGGAGGCTTTGAGTTATAAGGAGAGGCTAGAGCATAGGAGGTTGAGGTGTGGCCTTACAGAGGTTTACAAAATCATGAGGCATATAGAAAAGGTGAATGGCAGATGTCTTTTCTCTCAGGTGGGGAATGTCAAGGCTAGGCTGCATATTTTTAAGGTGAGAGGAGAAAGATTTTAAAAAAGACTGTTTCTATGCTGGATGACTCTATGACATTGATCCCCAAAATTGCTGAAATAAGAGGCAGCCTGGGTACTGGAAGAATTTCTGCCCTCTTGGCAATCAGGTGTTATAGCCAATGGATGGTCTTTACCCTGTTTCTTGGAATCTTGTTTCTATCCGTGCAATGCTAAAACAAGTAACTGGATGGCAGATCATTACACTTCCACAAGGTATGTGCACTGTCAGTGTTACAGTAACATGGAAGATTTCTGTTGAGGTGATAGTTAACCTAGGTGTCAGTTAGCATTATAGCTCTATCCCTACTCTATTCGTTAATTTTTTTTCAACCTGTTCCCTGTTGCAGTCAAGAGAATTGAAACTGGGTATCACTCCCACTCTCAAGATGCAATTAGTACATGCAATTTTGAGCTGGAGGTGAGAAGCAATTTTCAAGACCGAAGGACATGGTGTTCTGACTCAATAAGTGTTTTGTCTAGTGCAATTCTGCAACATGGAAATCATAAAGAATTACACAATTATATCCCACAGGAACAGGCCATTTAACCCAACAGGTTTATGCTGAAAAGTATAGATAAATAGAAAAACATGTGGAGACAGCCTATAAATGGAGGACAGAGATAAACAGTGTGCGATCTTTGCCATAGATAGTGAACCCTTTACTTATGATCTAAACTCTTATAAAGAATGGCCACAGAGCACAACACTGTAGAGTTAAAAAGTCGGAGCAGGAAAGGTGGAAACAAGGAGATAAAAGGCATTGTGTGTTTGAAATTTATGGAAGAATATTATATACCAACTTAACAGTATTCATTTAGAGAAATTATTTTTTATTTAAAAAAAAACACCTTTGCAATATCCATGACACATTTAAGGATCTTCCATATTACTTTCTAATCACATTTGAGAAGAAATTATACTAAATGTAAATTTCCTTCAATAGAGTTCTGCATTTGCAATATTCACATTTTACAGAAAACCTCATCAAAACAAATTATTGTTTCCTAAAAAAATCCAAGTATTTTCTAATGAGATTTTTAACATTGAATATTTAATCAAAGTCCTTCACATTACCATGACACATTTGCTCTTGGTTTCTGAAGAAAACTACAGTTTAATTACTTCCATCCACCCCCGCATTTTGACATTTTCCCATTCACATGTCCAGTGGACCTTGTTAAAGAAATATTACTGAGGAACGTGTGTAGGTATGAACAAGATTGTTTGCTAAATACATTAACATTAAAGAAACATCAACTTCATTGATTTAAAACACAAACAATAACATACATAAAACTAATAAGAAAAAATGACAGACAAGTGCACATTGAGTTGCAGTTTCCAGAAACAATGCCATGCTGTTCTGATAGAATTATAATTCTTCTTGGTATGTTGACTTTCCTGTTGTGCATATCTCGCATTTAGGGGACAAAAGGAAACAAAAACAACAAAGCAATCTAAAGCAGTGACACCATAAACTGAAGCAAATGAACTTCAAGTGGGTTATCAACCTAGTTCAAACCCTTTAGATTGTTTTGTAATCACTAAACTTATTTTATGGCATGGCTCAATTCAGTTTGTGGAAGAAAGTGAGGACTGCAGATGCTGGAGATCAGAGCTGAAAATGTGTTGCTGGAAAAGTTCTGCAGGTCAGGCAGCATCCAAGGAGCAGGAGAATCGACGTTTCAGGCATGAGTCCTCACTTTCTTCTAGAAGATTTTAACCTACTGTGAATCCTCTTATAAGGATGCCTTCCTTGAAGAAGCTCTCTTCCTCCCTCTACAAGGATTTCAGTGGCCTCATTCCTGAAGAAGGGCTCATGTCTTCTTCAAGCAACACATTTTCAAGCAGCACTCCAAACCAGTCACAGTTCAAAATAGCCCATGTTAAGTCTTCAGCAAAGCAATCAGTTATTAGAAGTGCTGTGATTTCTAGAAAGCCTTGTTATATATAAAAAAAGGACATGCACAGTGAAATTTAAAGTAACTTAACAGCTGGTTGATGCTCTGATAAGGATATTATAAAATGATTTTCAGTGAATGATTCATTGTACAGTGTTCTCTATAAATACATGCAAACAATGTGGCTTGATTCTATTTCCTTAAAGGAGTCTGACATACTTGTTTAGGCATTCTTCAAACTATACAACAAAATACTTGCTTTAATCCAACATTATAACAAATGATCAGATGATATGCCCTCATACACGCAGTTCCTGGTATTGATGTAAGGATGCCATGGTGCATCTGCTACAGCAAAATAAATTTATCTTAGATATCAAAATTGCCATTTAAAAATTTGTGCAGAAAAGAAAGATGCAACAAGTTTCTGCTTTTATGATTTTCATGTATAAACTTGCATAGAACCAAGTTAGAGGAGGAGAATATGGTTAAATACATAGTAAAATATAATAATAAATATGGAATAGTAATATGCTTAGCAAACAATGCAAAGATTATAACAATAGTTTTAAAATGTACAAATATATCCAATTGTCCTTCAAAAATAAGACAGACACAAAACCGAAAATAATATAACTGCAGATTGTCAGCTTCAAAATACTTTGGCCAAACAAGTTAAGTTTAGAAAATAAACACTCTCAGATAATCCAAATGCTGGTCTGCGGATGAAGTCCCTTCCCACACAAACTGTTGGCACTGAGAGTTGCTTCCTCGATCAGTTTTGGCTGGTTGAATGCTTTTCCTGGACAGAATGGCATTGATTCATACTTCTTGCTTACAACTACTTCATTTGCAGTGAAGAGGCCTTCCTGCTCAAACATGAGGGGGGCTACTGAAAAAGAGAGGTAATTACAGCTCTCTCTATTGCTGACTCTGTATATCTATCCAAGCAAGCTTGTTCTTTCCAAATACAAGACTACTGCATTTGGAGCTAATGTCTTTTGCTTTGCAAAGTATTCAATCTAGATCTACGTCCAGTCAATGATACAAGTGTCACATGTATATGTTGGCATAAGCCCAAGTGATCTTTATTAACTTTACAAGTTGTCATTGATCCAAGGTGGCAACGAACCACATATTTACAAAACTTGAGTGGCAATAGGTTGTATTACTGATTTTTCTTCCTTTTTTTTGTATAAAGGCTGAGAATTACAAAACTCTTGCTTGTATTTGTAGAACTATTCCACCAAGACCAGTCATTCCACTCTCACCATCAAAGACAACACAACTAACATTTTAAAAGCAAAATATAATTATAGAATACAGTATTAGTGAAACAAGATTAATCATTGATAGTTGGATTTGAGGAGAGTTTTTTTAAAGTGACAGTTGCTTCATTCTTCACAATGGTTTCTTTCTATAGTATAGGAAAAGCTTGTAATTGAGTCACAGAGATATACAACACAGAAATAGACCCTTCGGTCCAACTCTTCATGCCAACCAGATATCCTAAACTAATCTAGTCCAATTTGCCAGCACTTGGCCCATATTCCTCTAAACCTTTCTGATTCATACATGCACCCGATGCCTTTTAAATGTTGCAATTGTACCAGCCTCCACCACTTCCTCTGGCAGCTCATTCCATTCATGCACCACCCTGTGTGTGAAAATGTTGCCCCTTAGATCCCTTATATATTTTCCCCCTCTCATCCTAAAGCTATGCCCTCTTGACTCCCCCACCCCAGGGAAAAGACCTTGGATGTTCACTCTATCCATTTCCCTCATGATTTTATAAACCTCTATAAAGTCATCCCCCTTGATATCTGGTGCTCCAGGGAAAACAGCCCCAGCCTATTCAGCCTCTCCCTGTAGCTCAAATCCTCCAACCTTGGCAACATCCTATAAGAGGGAGCCAAAATTTCCTATAATGCTTTCCTTACAAATGCTTCTTCATTTGTAATTATGGTTTGCTGAAGATAGTCTCCAAATAAATTTAATATATTGAAAATATCAGCACTAGTAATGTGTAGACCTTCAGCTTTTGTGCGCACATTATCTTCCTTAGCTTTCTCGTCAGAAGCTGTTGTATTTGTAACTGCTTCCACAATGAAATTGTCATCAATTGATGCAACAAGGTTCAGCATCATCATTAGCTTCAAACAAAATTGCACTTCTGAAGCAATTTTGTATTCTTTCCTGCTCTATGCATATCTCAGACTTTCTTCAGATGTTCATTAAAAATTGCAAGAGTTTTTTTTTCCGCTGATATCTAAAAGGTAAGAGAGTCAAGAGTGGACATTGGACAGCTGGAAAATTTAGACTGGAGAAATAGTAATAGGGATCAAAAAAATGGCAAAGAAAGTGAATAGGTTCTTTGCATCAGTTTTTACAGTGGAAGACACCAAGAGCATACCAGAACTTCAAAGAAGTTGGGACAGAAGGGAAAGTAATAGCTATCACTAAGGAGAAGGTGCTGTGGAAGCTGAAAGGTCTGAAAGTGGATAAATCACCTGGACTGAATAGACCACACCTCAGCGCTCTGAAGGAAATAACTGAGGAGGTTGTGGAGGCATTGGTGGTGATCTTCAGGAATCACTGAATCAGGGAGTGTCCAGCATGGGAAGATAGTTAATGTAACACCCCTTTTTAAAGGAGAGAGGCAGGCTGAACACAAGAAATTATAGGCTGATTAGTCTAACCTCTGGCCTTGGTAAGATTTAGAGTCCATTATTAAAGATGAGATTGCAGATTACTTGGAAGTGCATGGTAAAATATGGCTGTGTCAGCACGGTTGCATCAAAATAGAAGACATGCCTGACAAATGTATTAGAATTCTTTGAAAAGGTAACAGGCAAGTTAGATAAGGGATAGCTAGTGGGCATGATCTATTTGGATTTCCAGAAGACTGCTAAATAACAACAATGATGTTAAAGGACAAGGTACTAACATGGATAGAGGATTGGCTGACTGGCAAAAAGTAGAGTGGGGAAAAGGGAGTCTTTTCAGGATGGCAGCAGTGACGAATGGAGTTCCACAAGGGTCAGAATTAGGATCACAGGTATTCACCTCATACATTAATAATCCAGATGAAATTGAGGCCATTGTTGCCAAGTTTGCAGATGACACAAAGATAGGCGAAGTGACAGGTCACGTTGAAGAAGCAGAGAGGCTGTAGAAGGACTTGGACAGGCTAACAAAATGGGCAAAGAAGTGGCTGATGGCATTCAGTGCGAGGTTATGCTCTTTTATAGGAGGAATAGAGGCATAGACCATTTTCTAAATGGGGAAACACTTCAGAAAACTGAAGTACAAAGCAACTTGGGAGTGCTCATTTGTGATTCTCAAGGTCAACATGCAGTTTCATTTGGCAGTTGGGAAGTTAAATGCAATGTCAGCTTTCATTTCAAAAGGGCTAGAATACAAGAGCATACTGCTGAGTCTGTATAAAGGTCTAGTCAGACCATATTTGGAATATTGAGAGCAATGTTTATGCCCTGTATCCAAGGGAGGATATGCTGATGTTGATGGCAGACTAGAGATGGTTTACAACAAGGATTCCAGGGTGAAAGGCTTGTCATACACGAAGTGGTTGAGGACTCTGGGTCTTAATCGATGGAGTTTAGGAGGATAGGGGAAATCACATTGAAAATTACAGATTACTGAGACACCTGGATAGAATGCACATGGAGATGTTGTTTCTGGTGGTAGGAGAGACCAGACCGAGGGCACAACCTCACAGCAAAGGGACAACCTTTCAGAACTGAAATGAGAAGGAATGTATTAAACTTGAGGGTGCCGAGGAACTCATTGCTTTAGAAGGCTGTGGAGGCCAAGTCACTAAATGCATTTAAGACAGAGATTAGAAAGGGAATCAAAGGTTATAGACAGAAGGCAAGATAACGGGATTGAGAAATATAACAGCAGGCTTGATGTACAAAATAGCTTAATTCTGCTCCAATACCTAAGATCTCATTGCTTGAAGCAAATTTACACTGAATTTTCATCCAATTTCAGGAGGACTGCTTTCTTATAGGCAAGTGTTTTGTGGTGAAGAGCATTTCAACTTTTGAAATACACCTTGCTTAATTTTCTGAATAGTTGATTTGGGGGAGTTGGGGGGGAAAAGGAAAAAAGAATGGTTTTAAGTAATTGGATTGGATAAGCTATTACATATCTCGCATCTTATGTTTCCGATGAACACGTGAAATAGAAACCATTCAGGTCATCTCGGTCTTTTGGTTTGCTTTGTAGTTGACTGGCAAATGTTTGCCATGGTTTAGCAACTTGGTGTTTTGAAGTCTGGATGAATAACAAACCATGCTTGTTTTCAGTTCCCAACATATTCGCGGCAACAAGTGACACCTAACTTTTAGTTGCTTACTGGTAACTTCAGCTCTGCTGGTAAGTTTTATCTACTGCGCATTTGTAAAAGAGGGCAGTTTTGTCTGTATTAAAGATATCTTTGAGATTATATTCTTGAATATGCGTAAACCAGATTTGAAGTGCTTGTAGATGAACTTTCTGCTTGCTGGAGAAACTCAACAGGCTTGACAGCATCTGTGGACGGAAAGCAGAGTTAATGTTTCAAGTCCAGTGACCCATCAAAGATCAACTCTGCTTTCTATCTACAGATTCTGTCAGATCTGTTGAGTTTCTCTTGCGTTTTCTGTTCCTGTTAGGTTATCAGCATCTGTAGTTTTTTTTTGTTTTATTCAATGCTTGTAGATGAGATTATGTTGCCAATTAAACTGTAAAACCCAACTGTTGTTGGGACAAAATTTGTCAACATCTATTTTCTTTCCAAACCTTTTAGCTTTCTCCACAAAAATCATCTTTTCTTAATGCTATGGTTGGGTCAGCCTCAACTATATCATTATACCAAGCGCATTTTCCAATTCCTGATTTTTTTTTTTTACACTTCTCATCTTTTGGTCAGTGTATTCTATTCTGCAATTTCATTCTTTAATTTTTTCAGCATTCTTTATCTAACCACAGCGCAATTGTTTGACACTGAATTTGGGTTGAATTTGTTTGTGTCTTCTTCCTTCGTTGAATACCTTCAATGCCTTGTCTTGGTTTTGAGTTCTTAAAAGTTAAGTTTGTTTTTTTCATCACAGCTAGCCATGATCTTCATGATAGCAATAACAAACACCTGCTTCCAAAACTAACTGGTACGGGACAAGCTTTCAATAGCCTTGAACATCTAATCCCTCTTGAAAGGCTCACTAATGAGGGCCTTTTACACTAACTTCCTTAAACTGCTGTATGTGCATCATTCTAAATAGGATCAGTGTTGGTCAAAAAAAATGTTGAAGAATATGTGTTAAAATATGCAGATTGTTTCAAACAATAGACATTGCGGTGTGTTCAAAGATTGCTTGTCAACTTATCAAATTTATCTAGATATTGAAGTTGAGATAGCAAGATGCAAATTGTGAAGGCAAGAAGAAAATGGTTTGGGACTTTACTGTGTGCTTGTCAGAGTTGTTGATTTGTGGGATCCACACAAGTAGCACTGTACCACCAATTAATATTTAGAATAAACATCCTAACTGTACAATAAATTATAATTTTATGTAAATGCACAGCATCTGATCAGAATTAAATGCTCTTATTTTACATATCCAGCAACACTGTCATATCAGAGCATCTAGCTACCCTCTACAATGCAAGCTGTAGTTTCCAGATTCACGTTTGTTGTTCCAACCACGAATCGAGTAAGCTTGGTGTTTCCGCTCTTTCATCTTTGTGAATAACACAGGATGCTGACTAAATTGAATGTGAAACATAATTACAGCTTCCACTCTCTCGCATGGCGGCATTTCAAAATAATGACTTCAATTTTCCTCTGGGATAATAATATAAGCACTAAAACATTCTTGCAGCATTACAGGAAGGAAGGGATGCTATTGCTCCCTATGGCTTTTTGACATATTCTGCTCTATTCCATAATATGGAAGTATTAAAACAGACTTGAATGAATAACATTTTGCCAATGAAAGAAAGAGAATCAGACCACCTGTTCTACATATACACTGTTTTATTCCCCTCAAGAATAAGTTGGCAGATGCACTTGCCTCAGTATGGAACTGAGCCAATTTAAATAGGAAAACGCAAAATTTGAAGTCCTCTGTGTAGTCAGTTGACAAATGTCAACCCTGGGTGACATTTGGGACACAAGTGGCCTCTAACCCTATGGAAATGGAGGAAATCTTGTTTTTCAAATATTTAGAACTTCGATTTTTGATATTTGTTCAGAAGCTATTACTAAAGGAGGATGCTGAGCAAGAACTCTCTCAGGTAATGCTCTACGGCTGAGAGGGGAAGAGGCTTTATTCAGGGGCCATGGGCCTATATATCAATCTAAATGTAAAACTTGGTGTAATCAGAAGAGCTTTAAAAATTGAGGAATTGGGTGGAAGCAAGGTGCTTGGAAGAGAAGAAAAGATCATATATTCTATAACAATTTCCAAGCATGATTTGGAGGTGCCGGTGTTGGACTGGGGAGGACAAAGTTAAAAATCACAACACCAGGTTATAGTCCAACAGGTTTATTTGGAAGTACAAGCTTTCGGAGCATTGCTCCTTCATCAGGTAACTAGTAGTAATGACTTCAGTTTTCCTCTGGGATAATATATGTACTAAAACATTCTTGCAGCATTACAGGAAGGAATGCTACTATCTGCCTGATGAAGAAGCAGCACTCCGAATACTTGTACTTCCAAATAAACCTGTTGGACTAGAATCTGGAGTTGTGAGATTTTCAACAATTTCCAAAAAAAGTAAGAATAAACTATATTTAATAAACATCATAATTATAATAAAATGTCCAAAAAACTTCACAGGAATATTAGAGAGTAAAATACAAACAACCACTTAAGGAACTATTAGTGCAGATGACTGAAAGCTTCTGTAAATAGATAGGTGATAACGAGCCCTGAAAGGAGCAAAGTAAAGTAGTGAGCTAGGGAAGTTCAGGGACAGAATGCTACAGTTAAGGGGATAGAGACATCTGAAGATGAAAGGACCAATTGGCAGGTAATTAAAACTAGGGATAGCATGCTAGAATAAGATGAACATGTAGTTTGCAGAACTGACGAGCTAGAAGTGTTTGCAGACATAGGGATGAGAAAGGCTTGATGGATTTGAAGCTAAAAGGTGATTGCCTTAACATTAAATATACTTTGACAGGGAGCCAATGCAAGTCAGGAAGTACAGAAATGATAGGTAAACTGGACATGTGCGATTTGGGATGATCCCTAATGTTTACCAAAGGTAGAATATTGGAAACCTGCCACGCATGCACTGGAACAGTCAAAAGAGGCAACACAGGCATGAATATGCATTCCAATAAAAGATGATTGGAGATAGGTAAATGTTCTAGGAGAAAGTGAGGACTGCAGATGCCGGAGATCAGAGCTGCATCCAAGGAGCAGGAGAATCGACGTTTCGGGCACGAGCCATTCTTCAGGAATGAGGAAAGTGTGCCAAGCAGGCTAAGATAAAAGGTAGGGAGGACGGGTGTTGGAAATGCGATAGGTGGAAGGAGGTTAAGGTGAGGGTGATAGGCCGGAGTGGGGGTGGGGGCGGAGAGGTCAGGAAGAAGATTAGGAAGGTGGTGCTGAGTTCGAGGGTTGGGACTGAGACAAGGTGGGGGGGGGGGGGGGGGGGGGGGGGGGAAGCAGGGAGGGGAAAATGAGGAAACTGGAGAAACCAGAGTTCATCCCTTGTGGATAGGTAAATGTCCTCATGCTACTGCCTCTCAATCACGAGAGTCACAAAAAACCATAGCAATTTGTTTGAATTATTACTGAAATTAAGATTAACATCAATCTAATGCGCAGGTACAGATCATTCTATTACTTTCTATGCTGGGCAATCTTTAATTGTAATTCAGTTGCTGGGACATGCACATTTTCTGGATGAATTACAGTTAAGTTATGATTTTTTTTTTACTTGGTGTTAAGATCCCTTGCTCTGTCAGCCAAGACACCGAGCCCACTTCTGGCCTAACACCAATCACTTGCAAATAACTCCACACACCACGAATCAACTCTGATAATAACCTAAAGCACTTTGAAAGATTTACTTTAAAATGCCTCCCTAATATATGGAAATATTTTCTCAAAGAATCCTAAATACTCACTCTGATTTAAAGATAAATAATTCTCTCCTCTCAAAGAAACTCTCATGATAGAATTCTCCCACAATATACCAAGCACAACCATCACAATAACAACCTGCATTTATACAATGTTGTTAACAGTGTAAAACATTCCAAGATACTTTACATGAACATCATGATATAATAAAAGACAATGACAAAATTCTTGGCCGAAGAGCGAGCATCCTAATGGGGATGAAAGAACATGATAAATTTAGGGAGAAATTCAAGAGCTTTGGGCCTTTGTAGCAGAAGTCATAGGTGCCACTGGGGAAGAGATAGAAATCAGGTTTCCACAAAAGACCAACTTAGGAGGATCAGAATTTTCACACGGCTGATGTAATAGAGGAGAGATGGGAGATAAAGAGATGAGATAGAAAGGCAATAGGGGGATCTGAACTCCAGGATAAAAATTGAAGAACTGCTGGAAAAAGAAACAATGTAGCTTGTGAGCACAGAGGTGGATCAGCAAATGGAATCTGATAGAGTCCAGAAATCGATATGGGCAGAGTTTTGGATAAGCTCAAATTAGAATATCAGAACAACAGACTCCAGAACAATCGATCCTTTATAGTTTGTCTTCAAGAATAATCCACTGGTTTTCTCAGTAAGAAAAGCACTTCAGCCAATCTATTCAGAGAAATTCAATTTATCTTCTCTCTTTTGCTGAAGAGTGTGTGCATGCATTTGTGTAAACATTTTGGGGATTATTACAGCAATAAACATTTGTACTTGCATATTATTGACATTACATTTTTGCTTTTTTAATGCTTGTTTTATTAATCAGTCAATAATTGTATTTATTAAGAATCCAGGTTGATGCATCTTGTTGCTTAAATCTGATATAGATGAGCATAATGGCAGTAACTGTGCACTCCCCTAACCCCAGTTGTAACAATGCTAACTACAAGTAGAAAGTGAAATAAAATTTGCTTTTATGAATTATCCAGAATGAGAACTCAGCAACACAGATTATAACTTCCTATTTACATGCCTGGAGAGGAATCAGAATCACTTTGTAGCTATCTTGACCAATAGTTTGCTCTTAATCATAGCAATAATGTCAATGATATACGTAATTCTACTGCAGTGAATTACATAGTTGGCTGCACTAATGAGTGCACTCACCCTGCTTGTAACTTCAATAGTAAGAGACAATTGTTAACCTTCTATACTAAACTAATAGGTAATTCACAGGTTAAATCCTGTGAATTCTAAGACTCATTGATCACAAATGCAAGATGAAGGGATTGATCTTGGATTATTCCAAATGGCATCTGTTGTTTTTTGCCTTTAAAGTAATGGGGAGGGATCTTAAGTAGTGGTCAGGATAGAAAGACAGATGAAGATGTTTCTGACTTTTACAAAAAACAGCAAGTTAGTTAGAAAGGGCAGACACGAGCAAGTCGGAAAACAAGGTAACTCTGAAGAATTAAACTACATTTATTTCAGTGCAAAGGGTCTTACAGGTAAGACAGATGAATTCAGAGCATATATGGTAAAATGGGACTGGGACATCATAGCTATTACAGAAACATAGCAGAGGGAGGGACAGGATGGGCAGCTCAATGTTGTGGGGTTTAGATGCCTTATGAAGGATAGAAAGAGAGGCAAGAAATGAGCTTGTTGATTAAGGAAAGCATTACTGTCTGTACTTAGAGAGGACATTTCTGAGGGATTGTCCAGTTAAACTATCTAGGTGGAACTCAGGGAATGACCACTTTGAGAGGTTTGTACTATAGTCCCCCCAACAGTCAGTGGCAAATTGAGGAACAAATGTGTAGAGAGGCATTCAGATATATGTAAAAATAATAGACTTACAATAGTATGGGATTTTAACATTCCAAAAAGACGAGGACTGCCATAATGTTAAGGACTGCAATGGTGAGGAATTTGTTGAGTGCATTCAAGAAAATTTTGTCTGTCAACATGTAGATGTACCTATTAGAAAAAGGAGAAAAACTTGTAACTCTTGGGAAATAAGTGACAGAAGTGTTAGTGGGCGGGGGGAAGGTGAGGCACTGTGGGACCAGTGATTATAATTCTATTAGCTTTAAAATAGCAATGGAAAAGGATCAAAAGTTAGTCTTAATTAGAGTAAGGCAAATTTTGATGGTATGAGACAGGAACCTTTACAACTTGATTGAAGTAGATTGTTCTGGATTAGTGGTGCTGGAAGAGCACAGCAGTTCAGGCAGCATCCAAGGAGCTTCGAAATCAACGTTTCTGGCAAAAGCCCTTCATCAGGAATAAAGGCAGTGAGCCTAGAGCGTGGAGAGATAAGCTAGAGGAGGTTGGGGGTGGGGAGAAAGTAGCATAGAGTACAATGGGTGAGTGGGGGAGGGGATGAAGGTGATAGGTCAGGGAGGAGAGGGAAGAGTGGATAGGTGGAAAAGGAGATAGGCAGATAGGACAAGTCCGGACAAGTCATGGGGACAGTGCTGAGCTGGAAGTTTAGAACTAGGGTGAGGTGGGGGAAGGGGAAATGAGGAAACTGTTGAAGTCCACATTGATGCCCTGGGGTTGAAGTGTTCCGAGGCGGAAGATCAGGCGTTCTTCCTCCAGGCGTCTGGTGGTGAGGGAGCGACGGTGAAGGAGGCCCAGGACCTCCATGTTCTCGGCAGAGTGGGAGGGGGAGTTGAAATGTTGGGCCACAGGGCGGTGTGGTTGATTGGTGCGGGTGTCTCGGAGATGTTCCCTAAAGCGCTCTGCTAGGAGGCGCCTAGTCTCCCCAATGTAGAGGAGACCGCATTGGGAGCAACGAATACAATAAATGATATTGATGGATGTGCAGGTAAAACTTTGATGGATGTGGAAGGCTCCTTTAGGGCCTTGGATAGAGGTGTGGGCGCAGGTTTTACAGTTCCTGCAGTGGCAGGGGAAAGTGCCAGGATGGGAGGGTGGGTTGTAGGGGGGCGTGGACCTGACCAGGTAGTCACGGAGGGAACGGTCTTTGCAGAAGGTGGAAAGGGGTGGGGAGGGAAATATATCCCTGGTGGTGGGGTCTGTTTGGAGGTGGCGGAAATGTTGGCAGATGATTTGGTTTATGCGAAGGTTGGTAGGGTGGAAGGTGAGCACCAGGGGCATTCTATCCTTGTTATGGTTGGAGGGGTGGGGTCTGAGGGCGGAGGTGCGGGATGTAGACGAGATGCGTTGGAGGGCATCTTTAACCACGTGGGAAGGGAAATTGCAGTCTCTAAAGAAGGAGGCCATCTGATGTGTTCTGTGATGGAACTGGTCCTCCTGGGAGCAGATCCGGCGGAGGCGGATGAATTGGGAATACGGGATGGCATTTTTGCAAGAGGTAGGGTGGGAAGAGGTGTAATCCAGGTAGCTGTGGGAGTCGGTGGGTTTGTAAAAAATGTCGGTGTCAAGTCGGTCGTCATTAATGGAGATGGAGAGACCCAGGAAGGGGAGGGAGGTGTCAGAGATGGTCCAGGTAAATTTAAGGTCAGGGTGGAATGTGTTGGTGAAGTTGATGAATTGCTCAACCTCCTCATGGGAGCACGAGGTGGCACCAATGCAGTCATCAATGTAGCAGAGGAAGAGGTGGGGAGTGGTGCCGGTGTAATTACGGAAGATCAACTGCTCTACATAGCCTCCGGTGCTCTGTTTTCGTCCCACAGTCCAAAGATGTGCAGGTCAGGTGAATTGGCCATGCTAAATTGCCCATAGTGTTAGGTGCATTAGTCAGGGGGAAATATAGGGTAGGGGAATGCATGTGGGTGGGTTAATCTTTGGAGGGGCGGTATGAAATTGTTGGGCCGAAGGGCCTGTTTCCATACTGTAGGGAATCTAATCCTCCACAGCTACCTGAAGGAGCAAAGCTCCAATAGCTAGTATTTCCAAATGATCCTGTTGGACTATAACCTAGTGTTGCGAGATTTTTAACTTCATCGATATTCTAGTTAATGTTCTTCCCAGGATTAGATTAAGATTGAGACCAGACAGGTCTGCTCAACTTGATTCATTATATTTAAAAGAATGGTTTTTGGTGTATCATTACAAAAGAGATTTCTTTTTTAAAAATTAATGCCTAAAAGACTCGTCCCCATTTCATTTTTCAGATAAGGAAAAACGTAGTAGTAGCAGTAAACTGGGAGTAAATGAACCAGGAGGACAGGTGGAGACAATCCATGCACTCCATAAATGGACAAGTTTGTTCGCACTCATCCCCTCTGGCTCTGTGCTCACACTGGTGTCAACAAGCCTACTTACATAAAACTGAAGGAGTTCTGATGAAAGATCATCGGTTAATGTTGTTTTGCTGTCCACAGAGGATGACAGACCTGTGAGTATTTCCAGTATTTTCTGTTTGATTTCAGCCTCTTTATATTTTGGAGTTGGTATTTCAGAGAAATGCAGAAGGTTTTTTATTCCCAATTACATGGTGCTCTTCCTGTCTTCTTGCACATTGGTATGAATTTTCTTCACTTTTCCCAAGACAAACAGAGGTACAATTCCATTGGTAGTGTTCTCATAATTCATCTATTTTATTTTAACTCAACTGAGAGCAGATAGAAGTGAGTTGAACATAGGCTGAATCATGGAATTTATGGAAAATACAAGTTAAACCTAATATTGACTTCATTTCGGATTTGAAAGGCCATGTGGATGACTAATAAGAACATACAATAGAAAATTAAAATATTTTATGGTCTTTGAAAAAAGTTTTTAGTAGATATTAATACAGACAGTATATAAAAGATTACAGTCATCTACTGGTAGCAGTTTAAACTGAAATGAATGCACATCAGTTTGACGAATCTTGTCATTGCAAAGAGGGCAGCAATACCTTTATACCTTCTTCCAGAAGACTTTGGTATAAATGCTGCCATCATGTGAGAATGGAAACTCTTACAGACTGCCTAATGACACACTGATAAGGGAATGATTTTGGATTTAAAATGTCTAAATTTTGATGTGGATCAAAGAATCCCTATATATGCTAACGTAAACTGGCTCTGCAGGCATTAGGTTATAGAGTCAGAGTCATACAGCACAGAAACAGACCTTTAGTCCAATCAGTCCAAGCCGATGATAATCCCAAACTAAACTAGTCCCATCTGCCTGCACTTGGCTCATATCCCTCCAAACTTTTCCTATTCATGTACTTACCTAAATGTCTTTTAAATGTTGTAACTGTACCTGCATCCACCACTTCCTCTAGAAGTTCATTCCATACACAAACCAATGTGTGAAAAAGTTGCCACGTGTTTTTTAACATCTAAGGCTTCACCTTAAAAACAAGCCCTTTAGCCTTGCAATTCCCACCCTAGGGAAAAGACACCTGTCATGCACATTATCGACACCACTCACGATTTTTGTAAACTCCATGAAGGCCACCCCTCAATTTTCTACGCACCAGTGAAAATAGTCCGAGCTGCTCCTTATAACTCAAACCCTTCATTCCCAGCAACATCCTGGTAAACCTCTGACTTATTGTTCTATTGATTTCATGTTGGCTAGATGGATAACACTTCAATCATTAGAAATTTCAAACTGGGTGAAAGTAAATAAAATTCTTCATTGACAAACAATGGTAACAAAAATTGTCTATTCGTACATTTGTCTCTGAAGTGACAATGCACATTCTCAAAACTGTTTCAGCTAACTTGGTACCAAATCAAAATATCTTGCCATGACAATTTTTGACTGACAACTATAGTTGTGGCAAAGAGGAGTTATTTTTACACAAAAGGGCAAAATAGGGTTTCATTCATTAATTTTAACTACATAGAATGAATTGCCCGAATCTGATTATTTTATAATCAGTTAATTGAAATCACATAACAGGAAAGATTTGGTGGAAGGTGAGTGTTCTGGTTGATTCCTACATCTTGCCATCATTTACCTAGATACTAGTCAGGCAAAGATGCACATCACATCAGGGGGATGGATGTCACTAGATTAATAATCCAGAGGCCTGTAGGTTCAAACCCTACAAAGGCAGGAGACGAAATTTACATTTAATTGATTAATAAAATCTGGAACTAAAGGTTGCTCTCAATAATCGTGGCCACAAAACTATCATTGTTGTGAAAATCGAGCTAGCTTACTGATGTTGTTTGGATAGGAATTCTGCCACCCTTACTAGTCAGGCTTGCATATGACTCCAAACCTATCGCAATGAGCTGGCTTTTAATTGCTCTCCAAAATCTCAAGCCAGTTTAAAGGCAATTAAGTACAAGCAACAAATCCTGATCTCTAGAGTGATGTCCACATCACATGAAATAGCAAAATGTTCAAAAATTTGTGGATGGCACAACTATTCACAGGTACACAACAAAGATTCAACAAGAACGGTCTTCACAATGCATTACCTGGGAATACTCCCCACAAGGTTCATAAATCAAGATTGGCTGCTTAGAAATCAAAATTGAATTCCCTCTGCATCCATTTTACCAGTTTAGTTACAATCAGAATTTGCCACCAGTTGTCACTGTTGAAATTAATGGTCAGATTATTTGTTTTATTGTTGTTTCAATTTGCAAAGAGGTATAGTTAAGACATGATATATTATTTTGGAAGTAATGTAGTTTTTTGGTCACAGTAAAGCACAGATTAGTTTACCAATAAAATCCTTCTCTGCCTTGGATCAAAGCTGTAAAAATTTAGTTACAAGCCACCAAAGCCTGTCCACATGATATACTGGGAGAGTCTTGGACAGCCTGGAAACATTATTCTGTACAACCACCAAAAGTGGGTATCACACATGAAACTAAAGAGAGCTATTGCTAGGAACATAGATCCCACATTTAAAAGTACACTTTGCTGGAGAATAGCACAAACAACCTGAAATTACGAATGATTCCTCAACAGACTAGATCTATTTTAACCATTAACCTGCTACACTTAAAAGTCACTCCAACTGTTAGACAATCGAGAAACACAAATCAATTTCAAACCCTCAAGTTCAGATATTTAGTGGAAATCTAACTAATAGAAATAAATCAATTTTCAAATGTATAAAAGAAACCGAGACAGAACCATATAAATCCACAAGAATTGGCTTTCAAAAAAAAACAAAGAACTCTCTGAATCTGATTCCAAGATGCGCTGAAGTTAGGGGTTCAGCTTCCCACATACAAGATGTCCTGCACCCATCATCTGGGAAGTATCAAGTTATTTCAAATCACATCACTTCTTTTCTAAGACTGATTTTCATCACAATCTCCTGTTAAACAGTTCCTCCATAAAATAAATCAGTTTATTGATGCAATAGCTTCAAAGTAAAAAGTTCAATTATGACTCAGTTTATGATCTCTTTCCTGTGAACATATTCCAAAGTTGGGCAACAGCAAGATAAAATTGTTTTTATAACAATAAATCACGTACAACCTGGTAACAATTTCAACAGGGCAGGATTAGAATTATATAGGTGGCCGTGGCTTGGTTCCACTTTAACTACAACTGGGATCTCTCTTTGGTTAACTTCTGGTCTATTCTGGAATGAGAAGTCTCTACTTATGACTGACCCAAGTCTAACTCCAGCATGTCTCTTCAAATCCTCTTTATTTACACTAGACTAGTAATTTCAAGATGCTGAAGTTAAGTACACCTCTATATTATGCCAGTTATTCCATTTCTCTTCTCGACTCTTACATGTGACTGATGCCACTGTTACATCATGATACATCACTAGCTCATTGACATAACTATTAATTATAATTCCACCACAGAAGCATACAGGGACAAATTTTGCAAATGTTCATTGTGATGCAAGCATATAGATGGAGGCCTTGCAAACAAAACAAACTGATGCTTCAAATACGAAGTAGTAGACACATATCTTATAATGCTTAAATTTATTTCATATGATAATATTTTCAAATTCTTTTATCCCAATAAATTCAGGAGGACAATATCTATGTGCGCGCTGCCAGGTGTTCAAGTGAATTATAGTCACCATTATGCTGTGATACTCAGACTTTAGCAGAGGAAAACCACACACACTGGGAAGGCATAATGGAATTCAGATGATGGGTATGAATATTGTTCAAAATAAATTAGCGTACTTTGTGAACAATCCCAACCATGTGCTACACCATTCACAATGAAGTTATACTGCACAGCATATCGCAAGCCAGCAACAAACTCCAAATGCAACATTAATGCATCCTTCGATCCTCTTGCTTGTAGGGGGATACATCTTGCAGAATGGATGGTATTACAAGCCTACAAAGCTAGTGGATACAGATAAAAGATCCAAGTTTGAGTGATTTATCTACGTCATTTGAATTTGATGAAAACATCCCACTTTGTTTTTCAAAAACCAATTCAAGTGCACATGATTTAGAGAAGAGTGGCTACGAGGGATGATCACATTATCATCTTTCATGAGGATGAGACTACATTTACAAATACAAGCTCCTGAGTGACACATTACGGTTGATTTTCATAAGAAGAACCTACATTAGTGTGTGCAGCTGTATATATTATGGATATCCCATGTGCTACTTGCTCAACTTGACCTCGAGCTAGTGGACATCCTGGTATGATCAAATTTCTTGTATTCAGATTCCATTTTCAACCACTTTGAACTCAGAAGTATCTTAAAACATTGCACATAAATTTTATTTGAAAAGGAGTAACATACTCCTAAAAGTTTCATGAAATACCCATTCTTGTTTATCCCTTACAAAAGGGGGAATATCAAGTTGAATTCTAATTAGGAGAGGATGAAGCTTTCCATATGTCTACATGCATGAAGGAGGTAATTAATGCAGTTAAGCAGTTATTTTATGGATAATTCCTCATTGCTTCTATCTGACATAGCTAATGCAGCTAATAAGAATTCTGCTGTATTGCAGAAGCAAATGGGTTCATAAAAGAATATAGGCAGCACCTCAGATTGATACAACTATTATAAAGATTAAAATGGTACTTTAGGTTTGCTGTAAAGATCCATGGAATACAAGCTAGGAAATATAATGAGCCTTGAGAAACTATAATGAGACCTCAGTATGAAAACTGGGTTTCATGCTATAGGAAATATATTGTAAAATTATTTTGTGAAGATTAAAAATTTCATCTTTTGCAATTGAATATGCTGGTTTTAAGATGGAAGTTTTAGTCGAAGATTGTTTACTGCATCACATCTCCATGACACTGGACTCCTTTCACTATCAGCATGATCTGAACTTTCACAACCACCTGAAGGAGGAGGGGTGCTCTGAAAGCTAGTGCTTCCAAATAAACCTGTTGGACTATAACTTAGTGTTGTGAGATTTTTAATTTTGAAAATATTTCAGTATTGTTGAGGTGGGACACCAATAGCTAACATCAGTCACACTGGCCTCCAGTTTTCAGCTGTTCAAACAGTTTATTGCAAGTGGAACACAATGATAAATCTATAGAATAATCCTGTACATTAACATCTTACCTCTGTATGCACTTCTTGCTAAAGACCACTTAGCTTCCTGTTGTCACAGTGTCAGCTTTTTCCTCCATTATAATTGTCCTAGGCCAACATTTATACCTAGTTTTGCCTTTGTAAACCTGTTAAACTGTTAAGGACATAGTGTGGCTATTAAGAGACATCATATACATCTTCAAACAGGAACTTGAAGGGGAAAATCAGTCTTCTGATATCAGCTTGTTTCACCAGCATGGCTACAAGCTTCTTTTTAAACTATTTAATTTTAGTTCTGTTATTTTCAACTTAATTGAATTTTTTTTTCAACCTTCAGCTAGACAATTTTTGTCTGAATTTATTGCTGAAATCAACCTTTTTCTTTGTTGTGCATTTTAAAATTTAGCCCATGGCTACACCATTTTACTTACATATTTGCATATTGGCACAGTTAACAGCTTGCAGAATTGGGCAATTGAATGAATTGCCAGAGATAATGTAATAACCAATCAAGATGAGTCTATCAATTTATTTTACAGTCCTCTGAACTAATCATCCAAGCACTTGATTTCCTACGAGGACAGTTTAGCCCTATGAGATGTACCCTCCTAACTCCTTCCTTCTCTGTGCAAAGTTTCTGTTTTCATGGTGCACAGTTCTTCTGTCAATTAGAATTTAACCTGGTAAGGAAAATGTCAGTAAGATGCTATATAACAAGGTAATCCTACTTCTCCATGGTGGTCAAACACTTAGCTTACATTCAAGTTTCGGACATTGCATTATAAAAAAAGTTTTGCCATTAAAGCAAATGATGAATGTAACTGTGTGTCCCCCTAGTTGACCAGTGGCCTTGAATTATCATAGTAGCATATAGCCCAATGGAACTAACCCAACTATTGAGCTATATGGCTCTTACAACAAATGGTATCTTCCCCTCAATTGGAAAAACTTCAACATTATAAACAGATAGCTTCCTGAGCTGCTGAACGTTCTTCAGAATGAAGACTGAACCAAATCTATCCCCACAAATATCTAATAAGTTACAATAAAAACAAGAAATGGTGGAAAAACGCTGAAGGCTTGGTAGTATCTAGGAGAAACGGAGTTAATCTTTCAGGTTGATAATCTTTCATGAGAGCAAACAAATTACTCCTTTTTCCTTTTCAATGGACTGAGTTGTATGTTAACAGCTGGACAAAATATTCACCCTGAAATCTTCAAACAGAGGATGGTTCCTCATTAAGAATCAAAACTTTCCCCAGACCAATATTATTCTTTGCAGAAAGCAATTGATGGATTGATAGGGAATGATGAAGGAAAGAGGAAGAAGTAGCTGCTATTGAATTATTTCAAGAAGCTGTAACAGATCAAAAAAAGGTTTCTACAATTCAAACATGGTCTGACAGCAAGGAACTTGCACTGACCTAAACATGGGTTTTGCTACATAGGAGTAGCATGCTTGCAACGGAAATCAATACTTTGCAGGGGCTCAGATTATGGTTTGCTGTAAGTGTGGAATGATATTGCATAGGTTTCTGTTTTTGATCTACTTCGGTGTATGGCAATCATTTTGACAGAGCGAATGCTGAAATAGGAAAGGGTTATGAGAAGCAATGGGGGGAGCATTCAAAAAGCTGCTGGAGTGTGTTCAGGTGCAACATGTAGTCTTTGGAGGGAAATGTAGAAGCAATAAGTTCAGAGAATCCTGAATGACTAGGACAACTCAGGACAAGGTAAGTAGGAATAGGGCTTTTACCGAGTCCAAAAGGAGCAATTTAGCTACTGCCCTAGAGGAGTACAGGAAGTGCATTTAAGAAAACACTTGGCAGAGCAAAAAGAGCTCATTAAAAAAAAAGAATTTGCGAACAGGATTAGAGAGAAACTTAAAGATGTTTTATTGATACACTAATGTGAAGAGGTTAACTAGGGAAAGAGAAGGGCCCATTAGGGACCATGGGGACAATGTGTCTGAGAAGCTACAGGATTTTGGAAGGGTGCTGAATGAATACTTCTTTTTCAGAGTAGAGACTGAAAGGAGAACATAGATACGGAATTCAGGAAAAGGGACTCTAAGGAACTTGCACAGTTTGACATAGGAAATGGGGTAGTATTGGAGACTCTGTCAGGCTTAAAAACAAATCCCCTAGCCCAAATGAACTGCACCCAAGACTGCTGTTGGAGGTGAGGCAGGAAATTACAGGGGCTCTGATATAAATTTTTATTTCCTCTCTGGCCATGGGTGAAGTGCCAGAGAACTGGAGGGTGGCAAATGTGGTTCTACGTTTTAAGAAGGTGGTAGAGATGAACCAGGAAATTGTAGACCGGTGAGTGTCACATCAGTGGTAGGGAAACTATTGGAAAAAATTCTGAAAGAATGAATTAATATCCACTTGGAAAAGCATGGGTTAATTAGGGATAGTCAGCAGTGCTTTGTCAGAGGGAGGTCATGCCTTACAAATTTGTTAGAATTTTGTTGAAAATGTGATCAAGTATGTGGATGAGGCAAGTTAGCTGATGTAGTTTATATGGATTTTAGTAAAGCTTTTGACAAGTCCCACATGGGAGACTGATTGAGAAGATTAAAGCACATGGAATTGAAGGAAACCTGGCAAGATGGATAAAAAACTGTCTTCGTAATAGGACAAAGGGTAATAGTAGAAGACTGACTGAGTGACTGGAGGCCGGTGACAAATGGTGTACCACAAGGATGAGTACTGGGATGCTTATTGGTGGTTTATATACATAAAGGATACAAATGTGAAGGCAAATGTTCAGAAAACATGCAGACGACACCAAGATTAGTAGAGTGGTTAATAGCAAAGATGGTTTTAGATCACAGGAATATATAAATGGATTGGTCAGATGACAGATGGTATTTAACTCTGATAAGTGCATCATCTCGCACTTTGGAAGAAAAAACAAGATGAGCGTATATTTAAATGAATGGCAGGACACTGGATAGCTTATACGAATACAGGGACCTTTGGGTAATTATTCATAGGTCCCTGAAGTCAGCAGAACGTGTGACTAGGATAGTTAAGGCAGCATATGGGACACAGGCGTGGCATAACGTATAAGAGCAAGCAGGTAATATTGGAGTTGTACAGAGTGTTGATCAGGCCACAACAGGAGCAGTATGTGCAGCACTGGTTGCCTCACTACAGGGAGTAAGTGATAGCACTGAAAGTGATATAGAGATGGTTCACCAGTATGTTTCCTGGGATGAAGAAATTGAGCTATAAAGGAGAGACCAGATATGCTTAGATAGTCTTCTCTGCTCTAAAGAAAACAGAGGAACAACATGATTGAGGTGTAGAAGATTGAGGGGTATGGATAAGGTGAATGGAGACCCTCTTGATTGAGGGGTCAAAATCATAAAAAAGGCAGAAGTGGGTACTGCAGATGCTGGAAATCAGAGTCTAGATTAGAGTGGTGCTGGAAAAGCACAGCAGGTCAGGCAGCATACGAGGAGCAGGAAAATTGACGTTTCAGGCAAAAGCCCTTCATCAGGAAGACAGGGAGCCTCCGGGATGGAGAGATAAATGGGAGGGGGGTGGGGCTGGGGAGAAGGTAGCCAAGAGTACAGTAAGTGGATGGAGGTGGAGATGGAGGTGATAGGTCAGAGAGGACGGTGGAGCAGACCACACCACCAGGGATATATTTGCCTCCCCACCCCTTTCCGCAAAGACTGTTCCCTCCATGACTACCAGGTCAGGTCCATGCCCCCCAACAATCCATCCACCCCTCCTGGCACCTTCCCCTGCCACCGCAGGAATTGCACCTCCCCCCTCATCTTCATCCAAGGCCCCAAAGGAGACTTTCACATCCAAAGTTTCACCTGCACATCCACCAATGTCATTTATTGTATCAGATGCACCCGATGCGGTCTCCTCTACTTCAGGGAGATGGACGCCTTCTCACAGAGCGCTTTAGGGAACATCTCTGGGACACCCGCACCAATCAACCCCACTGCCTGATGGCCCAACACTTCAACTCCCCTTCCCATGCTGCCAAGAACATGCAGTCTTGGGCCTCCTCCACTGCCACTCCCTCACCAACCGACGCCTGGAGGAAGAAAGCCTCATCTTCCGCCTCGGAACAATTCAACCCCAGGGCATCAATGTGGACTTCACCAGTTTCCTCATTTCCCCTCCCCCCACCTTACTCTGGTTCCAACCTTCCAGCTCAGCACCATCCTCATGACCTGTCCTACCTGTCAATCTTCCTTCCCACCTATCCTCTCCCTCCTCTCTGACCCATCACCTTCATCTCCACCTCCATTCACATATTGTACTCTTGGCTACCTTCTCCCCAACCCCAACCCCCTCCCATTTATCTCTCCACGCCGGAGGCTCCCTGCCTTCATTCCTGATGATGGAAATTTTGCCCAAAAAGTCGATTTTCCTGCTCCTCGGATGCTGCCTTACCTGCTGTGCTTTTCCAGTACCACTCTAATCTAGATCAAAATCACAAGAAGGCATAAAGTTTTAGGGTACGGGGCAAGAGGTTCAGAGGGGATTTGGTAAAAACATTTTCACTCAGCAGGTGGTGGGAATATGGAACACACTGCCTGGGAAGGTAGTGGAGGCCAGAAAAATTACAAACTTTAAAACAAAAAATTGATAACCACTTCAAATATCATAACATTCAAGAATATGGGTCAAATGCAGGTAGTTATGTCAATGCAGATTTGATGGGTTGAAGGCCCTTTACTGTGCTGGATGAATGTATGATTCTATGACTAGAGGGAATTTGATAAAATAATACAATAAACAAAGCAGTAACTAATTCAATCTGAAATTATACATAGGCTAAAACAGTGCATATTTTCAAAGATATGGAGGATAACTGGATAATGTTAGATGCAGGAGTGCTGCTTTATCATGAAAAATTACAACGTAGCTTAAATTGGTGCAAGTATGTAATGCAGTCAGTACAGCTGCAAATTATCACTATTTCAGAATGACTTTCAGAAATAGGGACTAAAGAACTCACTTCAGGTATTTTTATATATGGTAGTAAAATATATGACACGAGTAATTGGAAACTACACCTGCTGCTCGAATCTTACAATTGTTCTGTAAACGTTAAACAGAATTTTTTTTTTTGCTGAGATTCATTTAGTTACTTTTCACCCTCACTAAATTCAGAACTTTACTCTCAGGGATTAACAATTATTTCCATACAATCGATTCAAAATTCATACACCAACATATTATTTGAAAATTAAATGTTTAACTTTGGAAAATTACTACAAATCCAATTTGATTTTAGTACATAGTTGGGCAAATAAGGGGTTGATCAAGGTGTTCAAAATCAGTCTTCAGATATTTTAAAACTTGCGGCTCATTTGCGACCTCAGAGGCCGAGCTCTCTAATAGTTGAGGTTGAGGAATTTAAGCCTTCAGTTGTAAAACATTTAGTTCATATTTGTGAAACAGAACACAGAAGTTAGCTCAAGTGACTAACAAGTAAGATTTGTCCTGCCAATTGTCCAGAGTCAAATTGGTTTCTTTTACAGGAAAACCTGCAATTTCTACAAACAAATGTTGGATTAAAAACATTTCTCCCAAATTATGCATACACGAATGAAAAATCAAAATTTTACCCAATAAACCTACTGCAGAATGCAGTTTTAGCTGTACTGGTCAAGCCCATCAAGTACCTGAAACAAATAGGAAGCATTTTTGCTTAAGAAAATATTGGTTTTGCTAGATTTCACAGGCATAACTAAATTATAGATACCACTGAGTGACATTATGGGCAAGATTTTAAGTCACTGAAAACCCAATTACATTGAGAATGATGGACCTGATTTTAACACTCTGAGATAGGAGGAAAGAAATAGAACATGTATTTTCACTATTTCAAAGTGTTATCTGAAATAAAGTACATTATTGTAATATAGGGAAACTGACATTTAATTGGCACACAAAGCTTCAGAAAAAGAGAGAGAGAGATAAACAACCAATGAAGCTGTATTTGCAGACATTGATAGTGGCTGAAACTGACAATGACCATGTGGAAATTAACAAAAGCTGCGCTGGAACTGACAAAGACTGTATCAAAACTATCAACAACTCTGCAATGATTGCCATAAACAAACCATGTTACAAAGACAATAATCTCATCACTGACCTATTGTATCACAAGATGTATAAAAGTTTCTTGACACGTGCTCCGGGTTGAGAGAAGACTCGTAGCTGACCACTGTGATGTTGGTGTCTTTCTCTCCCCGGAGTTCCAGTATTTCCTTGTGCAATAAACTCTTGCCATTGAACCCCGATTCTGACTCAGAGATTGGTATTTTTCCCCACAACAGTTGGTGCTGCGAGCAGGGATCTTATTACTGGTGCCCTAGTCGAAGGACACAATCGGGGGGCCGGGGTAAGAACCACTTTGTACCTGCAAACATGAAGAGCCAAACCGGGCCAAGGACACAGTTTAAAAGGTATACCGATTGTAATGTCTATTTTGCTACTGTACGGAGTTAAAAAATTTTAAGTGTATGTCTGTGGAGAATAAGCATTTAACTGTATTAACTGCTCTAAGAATCTGTTGTTTGTGCTGAAACAGCCAGAGGACAAAGTAGTGCCTGTCTCAAAAGCCCTGCCCTAAGCCGGTTGTTAAGAGGGGTAGCCTCCCGCCCCAACAACCCCACAAAGTTTGGGATTTGAAGTGCGAATTGAGGCGCCAAGGGCACTAGGAGTTGTGAAGCACATGACAAAGCCAGGTAACGTTGGACTTTGTAGGGGCGAACAACAGAGTCCCAGTTACAGTTTGAGTTAAAAGTTAGGTGCTGTCTGTACTTGTGACTTCCAATGTGGTGAGGAAGAGGAGCTGATCACTCTGACCAAGAGCCAAACCTCAGTGCAGCGCACGTAACCAAGGTGGGGAGCATAGACATGGAATGACCGTGATACCCTGTCAGGCCATAGAAGAATGCCAGAGCTTGAATAGTGGTGGTGGGTGGGAGGGTGAAGAGTCCCGGCCTATTTAATCAGCATTCCCAGCCGACTGGTAGGTACCAACTAGTAGTGGTGGTCGGGAGGGGAGAGAAGTCCCGCTGGTAGAGAATACACCTTGCTAGGAGGCTGCTACGGCTATACGGACGGTGCTGGGATAGTATTATTGGCCAGGGAGTAGAGAAGTCCCCACTGGATTAGCAACACTTTACTGTTGGTAGTATGCCAGGGTACACAATCTGCTAAACGGCAGATAGAAGTTTTAAGGGGGATACTGCAGGTTCCACTGTTGAGAAGTACAAGACAGACAGACAAGGGCTGACAGAACAAATGAAGAGGAGTGGTTGGGACCCATCTCAGGCATTAGCATAACAGTGAGAGTGGATAGATAAGCAGAAACAGAATAAAACTAAAAAGAAAGGGGTAATGTTAGTACACCAATGAGCAGGTCTAATTGAACAAGTGAGTGACTCCACGAGGAGGGGGAGAAAGGACCAGGAGCAAGTTAGAGAACTGGAGGCAGAATAAAAAAATTTAGAATTCACCTTAGAAAAAACGCGAGGAGAGAGAAATTGACCGTCTCCCCTCCTACGAAACTGTCCAACAGGAGCCAACTACTCCCTCTGTTGGGCAAACCATGCAGGAGTATAACTTAGCGCCCGTTACCAGAGGAGGCACAGAGTCACAACCCAAAGCGAATTATAAACCCTTCACTCAGAAGGCAGCAGATTATGGTCTCCCCGGACAAATTACAGCCCCACAAACACCAGATTCTGGAAAGAGCTGGATAGTGTATGGGTAGGGCACCAACTACACTGGAGGGACATACAGCACCTAGTCAGGGCAGCTTGCCAAGCAAACAAGTGGAGGCAGGTAGCTGGTGGACCCATTGCCACAGCAGCCAGAGACTTTAGGCGAGGAGGGTAGACACAGGTTGCCCTGACAGCAAAGATAGATGCCCAGCAGGACCCCTTCACCAACTTGAAAGAAGAAATCCAGAGGATGCTAGGATATGCTCCCACAAACTGGAGCAGGCTCACGAACACTTAAAGGAGAAAGCAACTTAAAGCAACTTAAAGGAGAAAGAGCATCTGAATATGGGGAACAATTATTCAGGGCAAGCAAGTAAACCCGAGAGGTTGGGTTGGGAGGGGAGGGATTCATCCAAGCTTTTAAAGATGGGTTCTCTACCGCCCAACAAGCCATCCTGAAAATAGAGGAGTAATAATGTCCCAGGATTATGATGACCTAGTCGAGTGGGCTAGCGGGGTGCAGGGTGCAGAAGCTCCTGCAACAAAAGCAAGACCTGACAAAGCAGCCTGTTGAAATGAGGATAGAATAAAACGATCCTGCCACAACTGTGGCCAGCAGGGACACTGCTAAAGAGTGTAAGCTTCCATAAGCAGGAGATAAGACCAGGGAACAATGTAAAATAATACAGCCACCGCAAAAGAACAGGAGACACAGAAGCAGTGTGCTTCGAAAAGAATGGGGCACCTCCAAACACCACCCAAACACTGTGGAACCGCGGGAGTCCAGAGGTCAGCAGAGCTGACAACCAGCTGCCCCCATTTGTAAGGGTAAGGGAAAGGGGAGAATTTACATACCCACAGTAATAGGAGAGAGGAAATGTGAGATGCTTATGGACACCGGAGCCACTGTATCCAACAAAAACTTACCCTTACCCCACACAAACAAAAATGATTCACTTAACTGGGGTAGGAGGGGATAAAACACCAGCTTACCTAAGCGAAACTACCCTTGTAAAAATAAGTAACATATCCCCATAAGATTCTATGTATGCCAAAATAACAAGGGCACCATAATGGGCAATGATCTAATGAAAGAATATCATGTTCGAATCAATTGTGCAAAGGGAAATTGATTTGGCCAGACAGGATGGTCGGAACACAGATTGGGAAACTTACAAGTCATTTTGAAACTATTAAAGTGGCTACCGTCACCAGTAGAGACTGGAACCTCGAAAAGGGGGGGATTCTGAGCCATCTGCGCCTCCGTCCCCAGAGTGTGGGCTGAAACAAATTTAGATACAGGTCTACTTAACATAGACCTGATAAGGGTTCCCAGACTGGAGCATAAGCCCCACCAGCAAAACCCAATAAAACCCAAAGAGAACAAGCAGTTGTGAAGGACTAGTGAAACAGGGAATCCTGAAACAAACCGCAAGTACAACTAATTCCCTAACATGGCCAGTAACAAAGCCTGACGGGAGCTACAGGCTCACCATTGATTATACAGGACTAAGTAAGGTCACCTCCATTGTAGCAGACCCCTCCACCATTTTAAATGGCTTGGCACCCAAGCCCAAGCATTTACTGTTTTAGACATAGCCAATGGCTTCTGGTCTATCCCGTCCCAGAACAAATTCGCCTTTACAGTAAGGGGCAGACAGTACACGTAAACTCACCTGCCACAAGGGTTCCACAACAGCCCCACTATTTTTCACAGGAGGATGAGCAACATCCTAAAGAGAATAGATTTACCAGAGGGTAGCACTGCCCTCCAATATGTAGATGATATCCTAATTGCCTCAGAGTCTGAGTCAGGACACCAGGAAGCTTTAGGGCTAATATTGCAGGCATTGGCAACTGCAGGGTTAAAAGTTAGCCCCACAAAGGCACAGATTGGCAAAACACAAGTCTTATACCTGGGACACCTCATATCTCAGGGACTCAAAGAAATGACCAACGACCACAAGGAGGCAATCCAACAGATGCAATGACTTGCCACTGTCGGGTGAGTCAGAAAGGTCTGGGGGCTATTCAACTACAGTCAGAACCTTATACCGGAGTTCACAAAATTGGCTGAACTGATCCAGAGACTAATTAAAGGACGCAAGCCTGCCTCGGAACCTATAACCTGGGGGCCAGAACACGAGGAGGCATACAGTCAGCTTAAAACTCGACTCATATCGGCCCCCGAGCTGGGGCTGCCAGATCCCAGCAAGGATTTTCACATCCACTCTAATAATGAGGGAGGATTTTAATCTGCAGTGGACACCCAACACCATAGTAGCAGGAGAGGGCACATTGGGTACTACTCAACGACAGAAGGGCCAGTAGTCACTGGGTTGCCTAGGTGCGTAGCAGCCTTAGAATGTGCTGCTTGGGCCGTTAGGGTTAATGAGCCCATAGTAATGACAGGGAATGAAATCCTCCACACTAAACACACCCTAGTAGAGATGCTGAACACAGGGAAACAGAGGGCTGTTTCCAATGTGAGAACAGCAAAGTGGGAGGCAGTTCTTTTACCCCCAAGTCAATCCATGGTAATAGTCAGGGAAACTGGAGAAAACCCAGCTGAGCGAATTCCAGATGCAGGGGAACCACACAGCTGTGGAGATGTAGATGGGGATGAGGATAGGGGGAAGAGTAAAAGATACCCCCCTAGACACAGCCGAGGATACCCTCTTCGTGGACGGGTCATGAAAGTATGTAGCAGGGTTGCCCCAAATAGGATGGACAGTGGTAAATGATAACTGTTTCTAACTTATGTACGGAAGAATTGATGGAAGTCAGCCTGCACCGGTAGCGGAACTGGAAGCACTCACCATAGCACTGGAACTAGCAAAAGGAAAACCGTGAATATATATATACAGACAGTCAATATGACTTCGATGTAGTCCATTACTACATGATGGCATGGGGAGGAAGATGGCTCACCCTATCAGACACCAATTAAGAATCCAGGCACTATTACATGCCAATCAACCCCCAAAAGAGGCTGCAGTAATAAAACTAAAGGCCCATCAAAAAGAGTCAGCAAAAGAGCACCAAAATGGCTACAATTCAAAGGAAACCAAACAGCAGACCAAGCAGCTCAGAAAGCCCGAAAACAAGAAGCCATTAACAAGACTGCAATAGCCACCAATGATTTAGCGAAAGACGCTATCCAAATTCAGCAGCTGCAGGAGGACACCCCGCAGGAAGAGAAAGAACAATGGAAACTACAGGGGGCTTTCAAAGGGAAGGATGGTGTCTTGAGGTGAGCAAACAAGGTGGTAGCACCAGCACGTATACAGAACACATTGCTTGAACTACACCACGGACTCTCCCATATAGTTAGAGAGGCCATGATAGCAAGCCGAGGGAGAGTGTGGTGGTGGAAGGGAGTGGGAAGAGATTTGGTCAAGTACTGCTGCAGGTGCATGATTTGTGAACAACATAGCCCCAAGGAGACCCATAAAATTTAGGACGGGACACCAGTCCAGATCTAGGGGACCCTGGGAACACCTTCAGATAGATGTTACAGGGCCACTACCACCTTCCTGTGGGAAAACATACTGCCTGGTCATCATAGACCAATTCACCTGGTGTGTAGAAGCATTCCAACCAAAAGCTGCACAGCAACCACTATGGCCAGAATATTAGCAGAGGAGATAATGCCTAGGTGGGCAGGACCCTCTAGATTGACTCCGACCAAGGGACACATTTTACAGGAAAAGTCATGAAGTCTAAATGCCAATTGCTTGGCATTAGACAAAAATTCCACATCCCATATCACCCCCAGAGCTCAGGAATGGTAGAGAGAATGAAGAGAACGCTAAAAATTGCTTTAGCTAAGGCTATGGAAGCCTCAGGCAGAACATGGGCTGAAGTGCTGCCAACCATACTAATGAGATTAAGAGCCACCATGAATTAGGCAACCGGGCTAACACCATATGAATTAATGACCAGACAAAATTCGGCGATATGTCATAGAATTAAGCGCCCAATTGAAAGGGATGCTGAAACCTGTAATTGACAAACAGGACAAAAAGGACAGGGCAGGGGAACTCAAGGTCTTCCCTGACATCCCAGCAGCAGGAAGCTGCGTCCTAGTGCAAGCATTGCCTGACAAACCAGGTTTTGCCCCAAAATGGAATGGGCCATACGCTGTGATAAGTGGGGACACCTGTGACTGCCCAGACATTAAAGGAAAAGGCACATGGAAGCATTGGCCCCAATTAAAACAGTTTAAAGACTCCTGTGACTAAACTAATGTCGTTGACCATTCCCCAGGTGCAAGCAGCAAAGGCAGACAAGACAGTCATCCCAGGGAGAGTACCGAAAACACAGCAGAACAAGGCACGACTGCACCTCCTAACGGGAACTGACTTTAACTGTTCACTCTATTTTAACTGCAACATGCAAATACAATGAAATGCCGATAGGTATATAAGTGTCACAACTGTCAGGAGCATGCCAGGTTGAGGATAACCTCTTCTATAAAACCCACCAAAGCTTGCATGGGAACCGAACTGTCTGCTACCCACTGGCACGATCAGTGGAATCACTTTGTGGCTATCGCTGTACGGACCCCTTGCGACCTGAGTATAGTAGGTACCTTGGGAGCGCCATGTAAAGGGCAGATAGGGAAATACAAGTGGGGATTCCAGGGTAGATGTGTGCAGCTGGACAGGACTATTGACCCATGGGACCGGGCTTCCAGCCTAGGGAGGGGAAGACCCATTTAAAACCTGGTAATTACCCACTCTGTTTCATAGGACAGAGATGGGGATGCATTTATGCCCTGGTTCCCAAAAATGATTCATGCATCCAGTCTCAGTCCACATACGAGGACTCTCCGGTCAATAGGGGACAGTTCATTTGCACCTGCAGTGAACAGGCATGCTCGAATGTCACTGCCGGCAGACAGTTCCTATGTGGTCAATGCAATGGCACCCATATCAGTTCTGCCACTGGACATGCCATTCGATACTTACTAGCAAGGAGATTGGGGGATGACAAGGGTGGACAGACAAACAGAAGAACACGGCAATGTCTGTTACTGAGCGGTGACGGGATTTAAGGGGACTTAGGCGACAGATAACCCAGACCTCCCTAACCTGTTCGCAGTCGGGACAATTGTGCCCCTTATTGTACCATACTCCAGCGGGGGACATATTCAGAGAAGGATAGTGACCCACTCCGTCAGTCAGGAGTTCTGTGCTGACTGGCAGGCCCCCACCACTTTGGGGTCCTCACTGGGATATGGATTTCTGGAATCTTTATCTTTGGTTGGGGGGGAGGGGTGGGGGTGGGGTGGAGGGGCGGAAAGAGTGCTTGCACAGCAGGGGTCATCTGTGCTAAAAAACAAAAATTATCTTGTATGTGACCTGACTATCCTAGGGAATAGTACCTCAAAAGCTACAGAAGCAATTAACACAGAGCTGGCTGAACTCACTCTACACATAGCAGGCACATTATATGGTGGATTATCAATTAGCACAGCAAGGGGGAGTTTGTACAATTATTGGTAACAATTGTATTACCTATGTTATTGATGCCTTTTATAATATTACAGATGCCATCAAGAATATCCAAGAACAGCTGGACAGTTTTCGACAGGGAACTACAATTACAGACAGCTGGCTAAATTGGTTGCTAGGTAAATCTTGGGAACCCGATTTGGCACACAGGATAGTTTTCCTCATTGCATTCATACTGGTATTCTGTGTGGCCCTCGGGTGGTTAAAGCTCTACTCTAAGGCACTACTGACAAGAACTGTACCAGCAGCGAGTGTCACCATGGAAGAGCCCCCAATGAAAGTGGCACTCTATGATACCCCTCAGGAGGAAGAGTTCAGAGAGATGACTCACCTCTACATTTAAATTGGGTGGTCTGCAAGAGATCTCCGAAGTCACCTCCTTGACCACAAAGGGGGGAGTGAAGAGGGAGATGGCACAGGTCAGGGTGGCACTCGGCACATGGACCCACAAGATGGCCGCTGAGCCATTAGTTGGCCAACCTGACACACAAGATGGCGATCAGACGACAACATGGAGAGTAACAGCAGAACAGATACAGACACTGCCTGGGTCCCCAGAATGCCAGCATAATGCACTCACAACCCAGCTGATTAGTTTAAGGCGGGTGGGGGGACAGAATACACGCAAGTAATGAACACTACCCGCCAAGTGTCCGGTCCAGCCAACACTACTTATAGAAATGCTAACAGCTTGATACAGACTCAATACAAAATGTTAATAGCCAGGGCGGCAGTAATCGTCCTCTTCAGGAAGAACGATTAGCACCCATTACTACAGCAATGGATTTCCGTGCAGACACTGAAACTGACAATGTCTACACTGAAACTGACAATGACCATGCAGAAATTAACAAAGGCTGCGCTGGAACAAAGACTGTATCAAAACTATCAACAACTCTGCAATGATTGCCATAAACAAACCATGTTACAAAGACAATAATCTCATCACTGACCTACTGTATCACAAGATGTATAAAAGTTTCTTGACGTGCTCCGGGTCGAGAGAAGACTCACCGCTGACCACTGTGCTGTTGGTGTCTTTCTCTCTCTGAAGCTCCGGTATTTCCTTGTGCAATAAACATGGTCATTGAACCCAGATTCTGATGCAGAGATTGGTGTTTTTCCCCACAACAAAATTGATACAATTGAGTTTGAAATAAAACAAAGTGAACATAAAAACATTTATACAAAAAAAACAGAATAATTCCAAAAGAATTCACATTCAGTATCATTTAAAGTCAATTCATATAATCAAAACTGATGCAAGCAGTTAACGTAAAGCTCATTAACCAAATACTGATTCCCATTTTAGCAACATCCATTCTTACTCCTATAAACATGGATCTGATCACTGAACATTCACATACTTTTACTTCACACATCAATCAAAACTTTAGCAAGATGGGGAGCCAAAAATAAGAGACTGGATGCAGAGATATTAATCTACCAGATCCAATTATCTAGAGCAGATCGAGTAAGTGTAACAGCCCTCAGTAGCTGCATTTACCTAGTTGAGATATAACTAAATGTAATTGTATAGGCACAACCCTCTAGAAAGTCCAACAAATTCAGGAAAATCAACACCTATTCAGCTAGGAGAGCTGTAACAATATCCCAAATACTGTTTTAGTTCCCATAAGTCATTTTGTGTCCAAGCCCAACTTTTTGTTATTTGTTAACAGGATGTGAGAATTGAGGGCTAGGTCAGCATTTATTATTGATCACTTCTTGCCTAGAGGTTGTGGTGATGGTGAGCTGCAACTTCAAAACTTGGAAAGCTAATGAAAATTTACAAGAAGCCACCTTGTTAAAAAGATCTGGTGCAGAAGATCCCTGACTGAGCAATCTTAAACTACTTCCATACAAACCATCAAATAAAAGCAATATACTGCAGACGCTGGAGATGTTAAACAAAACATGGAATGCTGGAAAAATTCAACAAATGTGGCAACAGAAACAGATTTAATGTTGAGTTGGAACAGATTCATCTGAGTAAGAGTCATATCAGACTCAAAACATTAACAATTTCTCTCTTCACAGATGCTGCCAGCCCTGCGGAGTTTCTCTAACATTATGCGTGTTCTGCACAAATCATGGTAGGTGTAGGAGACTGCAGTGAGAGGCTTTTGTCACCTTGGGAACACCATGGAAACTTTAACAATTCAATACCCAATTCACAAATACAACAGAGGATTCAGAACTGCAGATTCATTGGTCCTGATGCTATTATGTGGCTTAACTATCTAAATGTCAAATTATAGTTATGGTTTTACAATACAACAGCGAATCTTAGGAGAAGCTTGGAACACAATATCTGTAAGCAGTCCGTGGAAAGACTCAATTATATACTTAACTAGCTACATCTCACCTCTACAATTTGCTGAGAAACACAGTAACACCCATAAATTAATATTTTGTTCCATTTGTAGGCATTACAAATGACCCAACAAATTTCCATATCACTATTCACAATAACTTGTAAATAATATTGAATGATCCTTCTCGTAGAATATTGTGTAAATGCACTCTAGTCCTGAGATAAAAAGTCAAAAGACACCAGGTTTCTATTCTAGAAAGTTAAATTGAACCATAGAAGCACATGGATTCACCATCAATCATCATCATCAATCATTCAAGGAGTGTGAGCATTGCCAGCAAGCATTTATTGTAAATCTTTAATTACCATTAACTGAGAAGAGCCACTGAAAATGGTTAACAGTAGAGAGACAACATTGATAACTAATGATGTCATTTACCTTGGGTGGGGATACAGTAGTACATTTTAGGATATTGTCGAGCAAAAACATATGGCCTCGAATTCTTAGAAGCAATATTTATCTTCCTAATGGAACTTGTACCAATGGTTAATGTGCAACAAAGTACACCTTGTTTAAGATGATCTTCTTCGCATTAAGACTAGGCTGATGAAAGCAAACTACGCCAACTATAAGTTGTCAGTGGATGGCATCTTAAAACCAAATATGATTTGGTAATCAGCAGTGACTATTATTGATTAACACGAAAAGGTAACATTGAGAGTTCTAGTGAATCAGAGGGCACAACATTTCAGTCGACTCAGGTGGACAGTGCTGGATTTCTACAGCTTTAAAAATACTACTCATGCATCCAATGAATACCTGCAACAGTTAACAGTAAAGTAGTTGAACAGTGAAACTGGCACAGAAACCCATGCATGGAAAGAATAGCAAAGAAGAAATAGCACTTAATGGTAATAACTTTTCCTTCAGACCTGGGAAGAACCCCAGAAGCAAGTGTAAGCTCGAAATTCGTCACACTTGGCAGTTACAAATTAAATCGGGAAGCAAACGTCTGTAAGAATTGTGTGGATTAGAGGTTCAGCTATGAAAATATCAAGCACAAGAGCTCTGTGAGGAAAGTTTAAAAGACCTATTGGGCGAGAGCAAAACTTCAAACGGTACAGAAAAGACTCAGAAGTCTATAAGCTCTTGTTCAAAGAAAGCGTATTTACAGCTCAGAATGAGCATTGCTGCCATAGTGAGCGGACACCATGAGAGATGGCCATGGTAGGGAAGTCAAGGATGATAGAAGGTAACATTACAAACCAAGGTCACAGCACCAGTAACATCAGTGGGACCAAAGAGGCAATTTAAAAGTCTAAATGCACAAAATCTAAAAGATGATAGTCAGAAGACTATTAAGACAGTGATAAAAGTGGTAGAACCATAATAAACTGAATATCAGACAGGAAGAATTTACAAGGCCACAGGCACTAGGCTTTATTTGAGGAAGTTGTGAAAAAGAACAAACATTGCTATTTAGGCCACAAAAAAAAGTAAGAAACGTCAGACCTGATTGCAAACGAAAGAAAACTCCCAGCAGTCTCTTGATTCAAGATTTTCATTGAATTCAAAATCCATCACCTGCTATGGCAGATTCAAATCCAGCCCACAACATTACCTGGTTTTCTGGATTATTAGTCTAGTGATAATACCAGCAGGCCACTGGTTCCCCATTCAACTTGTCCTGTGTGTTTGCTTCACAAATTTGGAGAACACAGGCTTAGAGAGAACATTAGACCAGGAATAGGCCATTCAGACCCTCAAGCTTATTCCACCATTCAATGAGGCAATGGCTGATCTGTGGTCCAAAGCCATTTTTTACCTTTGGCCCTTGCCCCTTAATATCTTGGCTTGACAAACATTTATCTATTTTTGGACATAAGTGGGATGATATATTCTCCAATTCCAATAACATTTTTCATTTCTTCAAAGTCTTCCTCCAGAACTATCTCTTTGTTCACAGCTTTAGTCACCTTTCCTATTTTACAGATAACAAACAGGCATTGGTGACTGTCGCATCCAATGGAATTTGGCAGATATTGATTGAAGGACTAAATGTTCCCAAGTACAGCGATCACTGTCTCCCTCAACTTCTGCAATTGTGCTATAGCTCCTTTGGAAGAAATATCACTGATAACAGGTGCATTGTGGCATTTCTCAAATCAGCAAAAAAATTGTTAACAACCGCTTGAAAATAGCACATCATCACAAAATCTCAAATCAAAGACTAGAAGTGTAACATACCATATCTTCAATAGGTGCTCATAAGTTCAGAATATTTTACACTTCCTTTTAACTTTTGCACACCAATCACTTATAAAGAAAAAACCTTTTCACCGAGTGAAATAACTTAGATTTGTATAGCACTCTAATGTTGTAAAATTTTCTCAGTCATATCACTGCAGAGTTAAAGAGCAAAATTAGATTCTGAGTCATACAAGGTTATTAAGACCAAAAGTGGGAGACCCTGTAGGTGAGAAGGCAATAGGTGGATGCAAGTAGGAAGTCATTGTGACTGGTCAGTGGGAAGGGTGGAGTGAATAGGTGGGAAGGAAGATGGACAGGTTAGGTTAAGGGGGTGGGTCAGAATTTGAAGCTGGTGGGTTTTGTTTCAGGTCATACGTTTGTAAGCTACCGAGGTGTTCTTCCTCCAGTTTGCACGTGGCCTTATTTTGATGGTGAAGGAGGCCCAGGATGGACATGTCATCGGGGCAGTGGGAAGGTGGTGTTGAAATGGCTGGCAGCTAGAAAGTGGGCTCGATTGGAGCATACGGACCACAAATGTTCCTTGAACCAGTCCCTGAGTTTGCGCTCAGTCTTTCCAATGGAGAGGAGACCATATTAATAGCAATGGATGTAATAAATCAGGTTAGAGGAAATGCAGGTGAATCTCTGCCAAACTTGGAATGAGTCTTTGGGGCCTTGGATAGAGGTAAGAGGGGAGGTGCCTGGGGCAGGTGTTGCACATCCTGCAGCCACAGGGGAAGATGCCAGGTATGGAGTGGGGGTTGGTGGGGGAGGGGGTGTGGACCAAACAAGGGAGTCGGGGAGGGAACTGTCCCTACAGAAAGCGGACAGGATTGGGAACTCCTACCAAGACCAAAAGCTTGGTTAAAGAACTAGATTTTAAAGTGCATCTAAAACGGAGTGTCAGAGAAGGAATCTAGAGTTTAGAGCCTTGGCAACTGAAAGCATGATCTCAAATGGAAGCTATTCAAATTAGGTTGCATTAAAAAAAAATTAGAAAAGTATTAATATCTGAAAAGGACTGTTGGGCTGGAGGTTTTACAAAAGAGACAACTAAGAGAATTTTATAATTAATGCTTTGCTTGACTAGGATCCAATATAGGGTCAGTGAGCAGAAAGGTGATGGGTGAACAAAACTTGGTGTGAGTACAGACATGTTTTGGAGGACTTCAAGATTATGGAAGGGTAGAATGTGGGAAACTAGCGTGACACATGTTAGAATCACTGAGATGACAAAGGCATGAATGAGGATTTCAGCAGCCATTGCACTGAGTCAGGAGTGAAGTTACCGAGTTACAAATAATAGTCAGCGTGATGCCACACATTTATGCCTGGATCCTACCTTGGAAGGACAAACAGGACACTACTGTTATAAACACTTGATCAGTTACAAAACTTTCGCCAGAGAAATGGATAAAATCCATAGGTAGTGAATGGAGTTGAAACGGGGAGTGAAGACAATGGTCCTCCACCATTTAACTGGGGGATACTTTTGCACATTAAATATTGCACATAGAACTGGTGGTGAGGCGGAGTTGAATGTTTTCAGTGTGCATGTGATTATTAATGCTATGCTTTCAAGTGGCACGGAGGACAAACATGTTAATGAAAAATAGGAAGGGATCAAAGGTAGATAACAACAAGAATACAAAAATAAACCATTGCAAGTTATTCTCTGGCTATGATTAAATAAATATAAAATCAGAAAAATGAAATCCTATACTGCTGGATAACAGTGATGGCACTTGGAGGTGCAGGAGAATTGTATTGTCACAAAGTCACAACTACTGACAAGTCAAGCCAGCCAAGGAGGGATAGTTTACTTATACGTTAGTCATTCAGGATGCCATTTGAGACTTTGATAAGAGTGCTTTTAACATCATAAGGGCCAGCAACCTGATTAGAGAGAGATTCATGGAGTTCTGGGGAAGATTGTGACCAGTTTGAGAGTACTTTTCTTGTGTCATGAGCTTATGGTGTGACAATGCTGCTCCTTTGGCAGGGTTAGGTTGTCCTTGGTTTTTTCCCCCCCAAGAGGGATTGTAGGGGACTGGAGCTCCAATTTGGCTGGGATAAGGCTGCTTTGATTATGACTAACAGATGCTGCCTAAGGCAACAATCGGGGAAAAAGGCTTTTAGGTAGAGGGGTTTTTTTAAGCACTTGTACAATGAAAGGGAAGTGGTAACTTCTCCCAGTTCAGAGATTTTTCTAGCTTGGTTTGGTTTGGTTTGGTTTTAGCTGAAGACCAAGAGAAGCTGCTGGAAAAAAAGTTCCCTGTTTCAGCCAATGATCCCTGGCTGATTCGCTCTGCAATCTCCCTCTCTTCCAAGGGCTTGTGTTTGAATTTACTTTTTTGCCAAGATGTGTGTTTATGTGATGCTGCTGGAAATTCGAACAGCTCTTTGTTAAGTTGCGGGGGATATCATGTCAATCGGTTTTCAAAATAGTTGTTATTCTAAATTCTGTTTTCTTTTGCTTGTTTCATTCGGTGGTCTGTAAATAAATTATAGGTGAAATAGAGTACTGCAGATGCTGGAGATTAGAGTCGAGAGTGTGGTGCTAGAAAAGCACAGCTGGTCAGGCAGCATCCAAGGAGCAGGAAAATCCATGTTTCGAGCAAAAGTCCTTCATCAGGAATGAAACCTCATTCCTGAAGAAGGGCTTTTGCCCGAAACATCGATCTTCCTGCTTCTCTGATGCTGCCTGACCTGCTGTGCTTTTTCAGCACCACACTCTCGACGTAAATAAATTCTGTTTTGTTTAAAACTGAGTGGTTTGAACAGCTGCATCACTCATGGAATATCCATCTTACACCTGCTTAAAACTAGAAAAGTTAGCGTCTAGGCTACCTTCTTGAAACGTTTTGAGCAGGTCTGGCCTAGTCCATAACAAATTGGAGCCCCCTCCCCAAAAACTCCCCTTGAAAAAAAACCAGGGACAACACAACCCTGCCAAAACAACATTACCACAATGGGGTCTCTGAGTTTAAAACCATAGTACATGCCAAACAGAGTAACTGACAGGAAGAACTGGGTCAATCAAAATAGCTTAACATTTCAAGTGGGGCTCTTGCACTACTCAGAGGAAGATTTTTGAACAGCAAACTAATCATGACTGAAAATCAGTTTCAAGAAGGAAAATTGACCGGTCTAATCAATTCATTGTAACATCAATCTATAAGTTGAATCTGGCTGTTTCCAAATCCCAATACTTTAAAGTAGTAATTTAAACATCTGCATGCCTCTCCAGTACATTATAGAGCATCCAGTTAGAACAGCTGACCTTTGATCATTTGAACAATGTTTCCAGAAGATTACACTGTGGGTTGACATCACCATATAATAATCATTTCAAATGCACAATTTTTAATTCATTCACATTATAGCACAGCTAGTGTGCTTCCAATTAAGCCTGTTGGACTATAACCTGGTGTTGTGTGATTTTTAACTTCACAGTTTAAGGTATTCACTGGCTGAACCAGCACATCTTGTCCATTCATGATCGCCTTTTAACTGAGTGGCTTGCTGGGTCAGAGGGCAATTAAGAGTCAATTACATACGTATGAATATACAAATGGAGAGCAGGGCATTTGTCCTCTCGAATTTACTCAACCAGATCAATAAGATCATGTTGACCTTATTGTGGCCTCAACTCCATAGCCCACATATCCCCGAGTGGCATTGGCTCCCTTGTTAGTCAAGAATTTATTTACCTCTGCCTTAAAATATTCAATGACACTCCCTCCACTGCACTCTGGGGAAGAGTCCCTAAGACTTAGTGCCTTCTGAGAGAAGGAAATTCCATACTATCTTTGTCTTTATTGGGAGACCCCTTATTTTTAAGCTGTGCCCTCTAGTTCTAGTCTCCCTCACACAAAGGAGACTAGAACTAGAGGGCACAGAAGCCTTTAGGAATCCATCCTACAGATTTCAAAAAATGCATTAATTCCCAAGCTTTTCATTCAGTCAACAAACCTGTGGGACTGACAATCCTCATCAGCCTGCTTGGCAGGTGAACGTCACCATACTTTTCAACAAATGTATTTATATCACTGTCAGACATCACATGATTCAGGCATATCCAGTTGTAGCTTAAGATCTGAGCCAGATACCATGTAAAACAATTTCAATTGTACACCACAATCTTATTCTCTTTCTTCTCTAAAAATGTAAATGCCGTGGTACAGATTCAGTGCCAAAGTGTCTGTACTCCATTATAAGCTGAAATGGGATAATTATTGAAAATACACTAAATGAAGGTGCAGAGGAGACCATGAGATGTAACATATAAATGGGCTTCTAAACTAAGGTTTCTTCACTTAATATGCATTGACATATCACAAACAAACAGTGGCCTACAAACTTCATCCCTACACAGATATCCAATTATAGTATATTTCATGTATCATGCTCTTGGTATCGAACTCAGCACCGCCTTCCTAACCTGCAATCATCTTCCTGACCTCTCCGCCCCCACCCCACTTCTGCCTATCACCCTCACCTTGACCTCCCTCCACCTATCGCATTTCCATAGCCCCTCCCCCAAGTCCCTCCTCCCTACCTTTTATCTTAGCCTGCTGGACACACTTTCCTCATTCCTGAAGAAGGGCTTATGCCCGAAACGTCGATTCTCCTTTTCCTTGGATGCTGCCTGACCTGCTGCGCTTTTCCAGCAACACATTTTCAGCTCAAGTCAAGTATTAAAAGCTTATGCAAACCTCACAACAGAGGCAATGAAGAACTGAAATCAAAAAATATGATCCAAAATATTGACAGTATTTCCATGGTTCAATTAAATTAGTCAAAATTCTAGCAGTAGATCAAGCATACTGCTAGTTTAATGCCGGAATAAAAGACTTTTCTCTCAAAATTAAACTTTGCTTTAGTTTTCATGAGGATCAAACTGACCTACCCATTGATCTTATCTTTAAATTTCAAAAAGAGTGAAGGAAGAGGAAAATACGATTTCTTAGCAATAGAATTTCTATCTCTGTGGCACCAAAAATAGATTTCCCACATCGACAAGTTCAACTTTCGCCATCCCTCCACCAACGACATTCCTGATGGACTGGAACGAAGTCACAAAGCCAAGTTTTCTCTTGCTCACGTTGACAGATTGCTTTCAACAGAAGAAAATTTCAACCTTTATGGTGACAGGCCAAAAAAATGCCTGCAGTTACCTGGATAGCAGCAGGGAAAATCAGCTTGACCCTGGACAACATTCTGAGGCAGTAACGACTAATGTTACAAAAAGAAACTACCACAGAACCATCCACCACCCAGAATGAAAACTTTAAAACAAGCCAAAATATTTTTTCTTGAATTCTTGCCCATAAATCGTTTTTACAGCCTTACTTCAAAATTACAGACACCAGTCTTTAGGATTTAAAGATTTCCTGAAAGTGAGAATTGAAATTTAAGATGGAAAACAAGAATCACTATGATCCCACCAGGAAAAATAAATTAGAAATTTCTTAACAAAAATTCTTCACTGCCACTTACATATAGAAACAGAAACTGTTATGCAGATGGCAACTAGTTTACAATCCAAAAGTATATTTGGGAAAGAGTGGGTGGTGATGGGGTGGGGAAGGAGATGGAGAAAGAAAGAGGACGGATAGGATATAGGGAGACAGAGCGCTGTTTTGTCATCTTTCACTTGTTGTGTAACAGAATGTTAGAATATATGGCTGAAACAGAAGAATGAGTTTGTCCTGGTACTACAAAGACCAAAATAAGACTTGAATTTGGAGCGTGTTATGTTTAAAAAAAGAGAAGAGAAGAGCTTCAGAACTCCTCAGATCTGGATGTCCTAGTACAAGAGTCACAAAAAAAAATGAGTACATACGTACACAAAGCTGTCAGTTTCTTGTCACGGTAGGTAGGTCTTCAGATGACCGAGGGGCCCAACTCTGGATCCACAAGTTTTTCTACAGCCGGGCAAATTGTTGTGCGAGGAAATAGAATTCTCAGCCCCACATTGATTTTCTTCTTCTTCCTCTGCTGCCACTATTCCACCTCACTGTCACATTGCTGAACCTCAGTGACTTGTGCTTTGATGGATCAAGTGTCAAGTCAAGTGGTCAGCAGCTTTCTGCTCCCAAACAATGGTGTCAATGATGCAAGCTTGAAGACAACATGAAGCCTATCCTTACATCTTATCCTTTGGCCGGTAAGAGCTAAGGGAAGAGAACCTCCTGAGGATGGCTGCTTCCAGGGAGCTGGATACAATGGCCCCTCCACTGGAATTGGTTCTTCAGGAGCAGGGTTTCAATACCGGCATGTACAACTTCATGGAAGAAAATCACATGTGATTCGAAGGTTCTGCTTGTGAAAGCTCTTAAAGAGTCACCAATTTTACCAATCCTTCCATATCTCTTACATAATGCTTGTCCTGTCCTTAAATACTATTGAGAGGAGGTTCTGCCACCAACCTTTTCATCATGCAATCTAGGTAGATGTGTTGTGCTTGGAATACGTGCAACACTTCTCATAATTCAGTATCTGCCTCTCCCCATGGATCACCAATAACGAACTACAACAGAGTCAACTATACCAGTGCTGCTTTCAAGCTGTGACATGTTGAGAGAACAGGGAGTGCTGGAAGTCAATTAAGGTCCTAGTTACAAGCCTATTGTGTTGACCACTCTCCTCAATTGCAGCAAACCCTGAAGGTAACTGGAAAGCAAATACAATGTTGGGTTTATTGCTAGAAGTGGAAGAGAAAAGTAGGAAAATGTTACCACAGGCTAGAAAGGGCCTTAGATAGACTGCATCAGCACCTTCACACTAAAAAATGCTAGAATCAAAGCAGCAAAATATGAAATTTTCATTCAAGCAACACGTGACTTCAAGAGTCTACAGTTTATGGACATTTATTGACAAAAGCACCTTAAGATGTAGAAGTAAGCCATTTGGCCCATCATGGCTGAACATTCATTGACATCATAGCTGATCTGATAGTCCTCAACTTTACTTGCTTGCCTTATCCCTATAACCACTAATTTCTTTAAATGTTTGAAATTCTGTATATCTAAGCCTTCAATACACTATAAGACTAGGCCTCAACAGCCCTCTGTGCCCCTTTTTGCAAGTTCACTGCCCTAAGAAAATGTTCCTCCTCATCTGTGGCTTAAATGAATGACTCCTTACTCTAAGATGATGCCCTCTGGTCCTAGACTGTCCTACACCAGGGAAAAAAAAACACTACCCTTCTACCCTAAGAATTGCACATGTTTCAATAAGTTCACCTCCCATTCTTAACCCATTTACATTCTTTTGTAGACATTACGACATTCTTACCAGATGCCATTCCAACTATTTTTGTGTCATGCACAAACACACAGAGATAGCACACTCACATCCATCATCTAAACTCCTGTGACACTCCACTCGATCCCAGGTAGCAATTCTGGCCCTCTTATCCCAACTCTGTCTTCTATGAGCCAGCCAATCCTCTATCCATGCTAATATACTACTATATACCCATCCGGTTCCCTAATGTCCTTTAGGGAAGAAAAATGCCACAATTATCTGGTCTGACCTACATGTGACTCCAGACCCACAGCAATGCGGTTGACTCTTAACTGCCCTCTGGGCAAGTAAGGATGAGCAATAAATGCTGGCCAAGCCAGCGATGCCCCAATCTTGTGAATGAATTTTTTAAAAACCCAACATCATGGGTTTATATTATTGTTGTGTTCTGAAGATGGGTCACTAGACTTCAAACATTTCACCTTGCTAAGTTTGTTGAGTTTCTCCAACAATTTCTAAGTTTGTTTCAGATTTCCAACATCCATAGCTCTGTCTTATAGTATTCGGTGCTTCAATGTTCAGGGAAATTAAGTTACAGTTACAGCATATGCTATAATAACCATTTCCATCATCCAGCACCATCTCCATTTCGCAAACCACTTTAAGCTAAGATTCAAAAATAGAGATTGCTGGAAAAGCTCAGCAGGTCCGGCAGCATCTGTGGAAAGAAATCAGAATTAAAATTTCGGGTCCAGCATAGTTTGACCAATTTAAAATTTTCTACCGCGTTACCCGGAAACATCACAAATATGCATGCACAAGATGACAAGCTCTCATTTAATTTCAGGAAATGAACTCTGCTGTCCTGCATTGTGGAGTCCCACCGCACTTGAGCAAAAGTAGCACAAGTGGCTCCATCTGGAGGTGTGAGTTCCTAAGAATGCACTGTTTTTTTTCTCTCAAAATTGCCAGGAGAGCCCTCTTTCCACATACCCCAGCAGAGTCAGCTAATTTGAAAACATTCCGTTACCTCAACTACGTGTGCACTGGCAGATTTTGACAAGCAGCTGTTTAAACATACAAAACAAAAACTCTCAAAATCTCGACAATTACTTGGAGGCTATCCAATCAAAACGTCTCGTTTTTCACAGCTGAACTACAGATTACACAAACCTATCAAATTGAATTCAACTGGCTTTTTAGGCAAATCTCTACACAGATCTTAATTTGTTAAATTCTAAACTTTTCAAATGGTTAACAAATCCAAATATTCAGATAAAATTTATTTCCTTTGTTTTCTTTCCGAAGGTGTACGTACATTGAAGGAAAGTTACAACCACACCAATCACCCTTCGAGGACTCTTATGGGTGGCCATGCTCACATACAGATTCTGGCACGCAGCTCCGATTGTCTGAAAGAACTGGAATAACATTGTGGCCAACTTGAACACTCCAACATTCACAACAGGGATCACCAGATGGCCACCAGGACAACTGTTGTCCTGACTGACGTTAGTTAACTCAACACAGACCAAGAATATAAGACAGGTCATGCTAACCTTTATTGTTCAATACCAAGAAAGATTACTCTATTCAATACTAAACTCTTCACAATATTGAATCAAATTATACCAATCAGCCTGAGTACAGGAAATCGTTTTTCTCCTGTACTGTGAAAGATTGCCTATCAACTTGACAATGTGAAAAGCAAATGGGACCTTTAGTTGTATAAATAGAAGGTACCGAATAGATATTGTCTAATTAACCTGTTCAGAAATGATACGACACACCTCTGGAACATGTAGGACTTGAACCTAATTTAAATTAAATTAAATCATTTCCTGATGAAGGGCTCCTGCCGAAACGTCGATTTTCTTGTTCCTCGGATGCTGCCTGACCTGCTGTGCTTTTCCAGCACCACTCTAACCAGGATTTTAACCCAGCCTTCCTGGCCCACAGGTAGGGAAACTATCACCACAAAAGCCTCTCCAAAAAGTATTGAATTTTTTTTCCCCTCACAATCAACCTTTTCAGAGATGCTATTACACAACAAATTTTTAAAAAACTGTGGATGCTGCAAGTCTGAAACACAAAATTGAAATTGCTGGAAAAACTCAAGAAACTTCTGACAAAGGATCACTGGAACTAAAATGTTAACTCTGGTTTCTCTCCACTGATGCTGCCAGACCAGTGTTTCTCCAGTAATTTCTGTTGATGTTATTACACATCTTTGGAGCAGGTGGGATTTGAACACATGCCTCCTGGCCCCTGAGGTAGGGACACTTCCACTGTGCCACAACAGCCTCTTTGAAGATATTGAATAAAATAGAAGAGATCCACCTAGAGGATGTGGTGGCGGCTGGCACAATTACAACATTTAAAAGTTATCTGGATGGGCATATGAAAAGGAAGGGTTTAGAGGGATATGGGCCAAGTGCTGGCAAATGGGACTAGCTCAGCATGGACGAGTTGGAATGAAGGGTTTATTTCTGTGCAGTACATCTCTAGGACGAGGATTAAATGCAAAAATTTAGTAAAATCATGGGACCAAGTCCCTCAATAAAATATGAAATAAGCTATCTGTTCTTGGGAATAGTTTGGCTGCCTATCACTTCATCCCACCTCATTAAAAGAAGTTAATAGGTTCAATCTAAAGTTTCACGTGTTTCGCGTCTTAATATCCCACCAAAACCAATGCACACGATTGGGTTAGGATTCCCTACAGTGTAGGGACAGGCCATTTGGCCCAACAAATCCACACCAACTGTCCGAACAGTTCCCACCCAGACCCATTTCCCTCTGACTAATGCACCTAAACCTATGGGCAATTTGGCATGGCCAATTCAGCTAACCTGCACATCTTTGGACTGTGGGAGGAAACTGGAGCACCCAGGAGAAACCCACGCAAACATGCAAACTCCACACAAACAGTCGCCCGAGGCTGGAATCGAACCCGGGTCCCTGGCACTGTGAGGCAGCAGTGCTAACCACTGAGCCACAAAGCCACGCAACCTGGAAAGTTTTTCAGCAGAATTGTATTTAATACTAGCGACCAACAGGATGCTGACATTTAACTGTAGTATAAACTCCAAAGACAATTATGTGTAGTCTAATATCTTAAGTAATGATGGCTCAGTTGCAATTGAAATGTAAGGATGAATCCCCCATTATCAAAAATGAAAATTCCTAAATTCCTGAAACACAACTGTCTTCACCAAATCTTTTAAACATATTAAAATCAATTAGAATACTTTTATGGGTATGAGTTAAAAATATTACATGCCTTGCTTACGCTGAAAGCTACAATCTCAGATAAAATCTCCGTAGTAACATTTGCCTTTGTTTTTCCTCCTTGCTTTCCACAATTATAAAAGATAATTTTGTCCTTTTCCACACTTTACATATTATTAGGTAAGAACAATAAAGAGAAAGTATATTCCCAGTTTTGAATGACTATTGGTAACTTATAGGCTAGAGTTGCTGACTGCAGCTGAACCTTTTGTGACAAAAACAAAACATATTAACTTAGAATTGCAAATTAATGGTTCAGTCTAAGAATGCCCAGTCTTTTCTGCCTCTACATTCCATGCAGCTAAAAAACCACTTTTCAAGCATAAAGTGACATTGAGTAATTTACAAAGTCGAACTCTCAATGCTGACAGTACTTGACGATATGATTTAAGGATAAGTTTTTAGATGAAGCTACTTCCCTAAGTAAAAAATAAATAACAAATGGAAAGAACTTGAGTAAACATACATTGATCGCATTAGTTTGCTTTGTGTTAGCCCCTGTTGTTTAGTTTTAAAATTGTTCAATGATTGATTGGGTTTTTATGGATTGCTTAGCTATAACTGTCTAGAGTTCAGCTGCTTAAACAAAATCAGCACAGACAATTGAATCAAAAACTTTTTTTTCTAAATCAGGAAAGTTGATGTTTCATATAGAGAACACCAGTGCTTAGAAAGCTGGTGTGGCTTGCACTACACACACAATATTTTTGAATGATGTAAAGATAAGCAACAAAACTGTTAACTCAAATTGGCCAGTAGAAGCAATTTTTCTTACATTCTTTGTAAAATTTTAAATTAAAAATAATGGCCTTACAAACCGATAGACATTGCAATAAATTATGAAATACTCCAGCCTCAACTGAAACATCAATATTGCTCCCAAAAAACGAATGTGTTTACTTCGAAGCCTTGTATGTTTGGAAAAGCTTTCCAGCTTATTTTAGGACTTCTTGTTGGTTTTTCCAAGGGGTTCATGTAATTGCAGGATATTGCAACGATAAATCAAACAATTCTATGAAGCCGAACTGCAACAAGATAACTAAGAACTAACTGGCAGAACTTTTTCTTTGACTAAATAAAGGCCAAGAGTTCTGTTTACTTTAGATTAGTAGTTTGCAGTTGAATTCTGGTGTAATTCACATATTGTCTTTACCTCCTGCTTTCACACCGAGAAGCTGCAACTTCATGAAGACGATGCAGTGTCAACTGAACCGTTTTTGTTTCATTTACCCAGAAAAATAAGTTTGCGAACACAGATCTGTTACACATGCTGAACCACACCTTTTTCCCCACAGCTAATTTAATATTTCTTTTAGAGTTCCATACAATATTGCTTCAGTGCCGATGTAGGTTGAGATTTTACTCTCTTGGCTACATGTTCACCTGCATTGTAGGGTTTTCACATAGCAGATAATTCTGGACAATTTTGGCAACATGCCTGTGTGAGATGCCATGTTGTTGGCACAGGCTAAGTCAAAGCTAGTTCCCCATTTTCTGACAATCCTGAAAACCGTTGCAGTCTGTGTAAAAACCTGCCTGTCACAGGTCGGGGCTGAAGTGCATGGCTGACTCCAGAGTGGGATTCAACCTGTTTAACAAATGCTAACCTCGTATGTAATTGAGACTTTGGTAATGTAAAGTTACTGCACAAGTTAGTTCTTTCCTCTCCTGGCAAATCTTGGATTAGCACCAGGTGCAGTGGATGTTGGTAAAAGTACATGAACACTGCTTTCCTTGTGATCAGATATTCAAGAATTCTGGGTAGGTCAATCTATTCCTGTTGTTTAACTTGACCCATTTGCTGTGTGCAAGGGTTGGAGAAATCAGTCAGCTCTGGGCAGACAAACAATCAGTTTTTAACTGTCCATTGATCTTCTCTGGTCAGTATCTTTGACGAAGCTGTGAAGCAATGGTATTGGCTTTGATTGTGGGCAACTAGGATGATAATTGCTCAGCTGCTCCTGGGTCGAACCTGTACATGAAGGACGGGTTGCAACTGAACAGTAGGGACACAAATGTCCTGGGTGGGAGATTTGCTCGTGTGGTTCGGGAGGGTTTAAATTAGTTTGGCAGGGGGTTGGGAATCAGAGCTACATATCTGAGAGGGGCGACAGTTGCAGATGGGGTAGTGACAGGATGTAGTAAATCTATCAGGAAGGTTTCTCATGCGATGAAACAAAGGATCGCTTAAAGTGAGTCTGCTTTTATGCAAGGAGTGTCAAGAAGAGTGACGAAGAGCATGGATCAGTACTTGGGGCTATGATGCTGTGGCCATAACAGAGACGTGGGTTTCACAGGGGCAGGAATAGTTGCTTGATGTTCCAGGGTTGACAACATTGAAAAAGAACAGGGAGGGTGGAAAAATAGGAAGGTGCATCACAGGTACAGAAATGAAGGTTGTTGAGGAAGGTTTATCTACTGAGTCAGTATGGGTGGAAGTTAGGAACAGCAAGGGAGCAGTCACCTCATTCGGGGTTTTCTACAGAGCCCCTAATAGCAGTAGAGAGATTGAAGAACTCATAGGCCGACAGATTTTGGAAAAATATAGATGTAACAGGGTTGTTGTTATGGGTGATTTCAACTTTCCCAATATTGACTGGAACCTCCTTAGTGCACATGATTTGGATAAGCCTTTTTTGTGAAGTGTGTTCAGGAGGGTTCCCTTACTCAGTATGTAGACAGACCAACGAGGGGAGCAGCCATTTTGGATTTGGTGCTCAACAATGAGCCAGGACAGGTGTCAGGTCTTGCGGTGGGAGAGCACTTTGATGACAGTGATCACAACTGTCTCACATTTACCATAGCCTTGGAGACGGAAGGGAGCAGTTACTAAGGGAAGATATTTAATTGGGGAAAAGGAAATTATGACGCTGTCAGACAGGAGTTGGGAAGTACAGACTGGGAGCTATTGTTCCACAGAAAGGGCAGAACAGACATGTGGAGACTGTTTAAGGAGCACTTGTTGCGAGTGATGCACAAATTTGTTCCTCTGAAACAGCTAAGGGGTAAGATTAAGGAACCTTGGATGATGAGGAACAGAGGAGCTTCTCATCAAAAGGAAGAAGGCAACTTACTTAAGGTGGAGGACAGCTTTGGAGGATTACAGGCTTGCGAGAAAGGAGCTCAGAAATGGACTGAGGAGAGCCAGGAGGGGGCACGAAAAAGACTTGGCGAGAAGATTAGGGCGACCCCAAAGGCATTTTACTCATTACGTGAGGAATAAAAGAATGATCAGGGAGAAAATAGGGCCGATCAGGGATGGCGTAGGGAATTTGTGCGTGGAGTCTGAACAGATAGGGGATGCCCTAAATGAGTTTTTTTGCTTCAGTTTTCACTAAGGAAAGGGACCTTGTTGTGAATGAGAACTTTGAGGAGCTGGGATACAGGTTTGAACAGATCAAGATTGATAAGTTGATGTGCTGGAAATTTTGGCAAACATTAAGATTGGTAAGTCCCCAGGGTAAGACAAGATTTATCCTAGGCTGCTCCGGGAAGCAAGAAAGGAGGTTGCCAAGCTGCTGGCAAAGATCTTTGCTTCCTCACTCTTCACAGGAGTCGTACTGGAAGATTGGAATGAGGAGAATGTTATTCCTCTTTTCAAGAAGGGTGATAAGGAAATTCCTGGCAATTACAGACCAGTCTTACGTGTGGGGTCAGGAAAGTTTTGGAAAGAATTCTGAGGGATAGGATTTCTAACTATTTGGAAAAACATAGCATGATTAAAGGCAGTCAGCATGGCTTTGAGGGGGACAGGTCATGCCTCAGTAATCTTATTGAGTTCTTTGAGGAGTTGACAAGACAGGTCGATGAAGGTTGAGCAGTGGATGTGGTGTATATGGACTTCAGTAAGGCATTTGATAAGGCTCCCCAAGGTAGCGCATTCATAAAGTCAGAAAGTATGGGATACAGGGAGATTTGGCTATCTAGATTCAGAATTGGCTGGCTGACAGAAGGCAGAGAGTGGTTGTAGATGGAAAGTATTCTGCCTGGAGGTCAGTGTTGAGTAGGGTCCCACAGGGCTCTGTTCTTGGGCCTCTGCTCTTTGTAGCTTTTATAAATGACTTGGATGAGGATGTGGAGGGGTGGGTTAGTAAATTTGCAGATGACACAAAGGTCAGAGGTGCCATTGATAGTATCGAGGGCTATTGCAGGCTGCATAGACAGGATGCAGAACTGGGCGGAGGAATGGCAGATGGAGTTCAACCTGGATAAATGCGAAGTGATGCATTTTGAAAGGTCGAACTCGAATGCTGAATATAGGATTAAAGACAGGATTCTTGGCAGTGTGGAGGAACAGAAGGATCTTGGTGTTCAAGTACATAGATCCCTCAAAGTTGCCACCCAAGTGGATAGGGTTGTTAAGAAAGCATATGGTGTTTTAGCTTTCATTAACAGGGGTATCAAGTTTAAGATTGCGAGGTTTTGCTACAGCTCTTCAAATCCCTGGTGAGACCACACTTGGAATATTGTATCCAGTTCTGGTCGCCCTACCATACGAAAGATACAGTGGCTTTGGAGGAGGGTGCAAAGGTGGTTTACCAGGATGCTTGCCTGGACTGGAGGGCTTGCCTTGAGAAGTTGAAGCTCAGACTTTTCTCTCTGAAGAGAAGGAAGAAGAGTGATGACCTGATCGAGATATACAAGATAATGAGAGACATGGGTAGAGTCAATAGCCAGAGACTTTTCCCCAGGGCAGGATCGACTGGCATGAGGGGTCATAGTTTTAAGATATTAAGAGAAAGGTATAGAGGGGATGTCGGAGGAAGGTTCTTTATGAAGAGTTGTGAATGCAGGAATGCATTGCCAATGGTGGTGGTGGAGGTAGCAGAGTCATTAGGGACATTTAAGCGACTGCTGGATATGCACATGGATAGCAGTGAATTGAGGGGTGTATAGGTTAAGTTATTTTATTTTACATTAAGATTAATCCTCGACAACATCGGGGGCCAAAGGGCCTGTTCTGTGCTGTACTTTTCTATGTTCTATGATACTTGTTCTTGATTAAATGGCAGATATTGGACAAACCAGTTTCTCCTTTTTGAAGCATTCCAACAAATATCTTGCAAAATTAATTGCAATGGACGAGACACTATCCAGATGACTAAAAAGGGAGTCTCTCCTGCCAGGTTCTGTGGTCCCAACACTCAAACAACATACACTCCAGGGGAGGACAAAGGAACAGCTTCAAAGATGTGCAGAACATCTTGAAGTGTGGCAGCATTAACATTAATGATAAGAGCAGATTGCTACCCAATGTTGAAAATACAAAAGCAGGTCCATCAAGCTGCATAAACGTTTTAGGTTAAAGCACCTTAATAAATGAGGCAAAGCAGCAGAGATAGAAGAAAAAGGAGACAATTCTGGCACCCTGGATCCCACAGCCTTGGGGATCCATAATTCAAAATACTTATATGTCAAGTACTGGTCTGTCACATCCCATGAAAACCCATGGTAGTATTAAGTGACATGTATACATCAAGGGAAAGGCAACAATCTGAAGACACTGGAAAAGCATAGCCAGTCAGACTGCCTGACCAGGTGTGCTTTTCCAGCACCGCACGCTTCGACTCTGATCCTCAGCATCTGCAGTGCTCACTTTCTCCCAATAATCTGTATATGAATGGGAAGATGTCAGCTGATTTTCCAAGATCTGCACTAATGACAACAGTGAGATCTGCTAGTCCTGTCCAGACTTGGCTTTACTAGGAGATCCCACTGTTGCCCATAGAAAAGCTGACAAGTTTACTTTCAGTTGCAACCGGCTACATATACAAGTCATAAGTTATATAAAAGTCAATTTAATTTACTTTTAACACTTTTCCTACACAGTTCTCTTCCACATACTAACATTGTTTAAATTTGCAACATCTGTCGGAACGATGTTGTGAAACCTGAAAGGGTTCAGAAAAGATTTAAAAGGATGTTGCAGGGTTGGAGAATTTGAACTATAGGGAGAGGCTAAATAGGCTGGGGCTATTTTCGTGTAGCATCAGAGGTTGAGGTGGTGACTTTATAGAGATTTATAAAATCATGAGGGGCATGGATAGGATAAACAGACAGGCCTTCTTCCTGGGGTGGGGGAGTTCAGAATTAGAGGGCACAGGTTTAGGGTGAGAGGGGAAAGATATAAAAGGGATTGAAGGGGCAACATTTTCATGGAGAGGGTGATGAGTGTGTGGAATGAGCTGCCAGAGGAAGTGGTGGAGGCTGGTACAATTATAACATTTAAAAGGCAATCTGCATGGGTAGATGAATAGGAAAGGTTTAGAGGGATATGGGTCAAGCACTGGCAAATGGGATTAGATTAAGTTAGGATATCTGGTTGGCATGGATGAATTGGATCGAAGGGTCCGTTTCAATGCTGTACATCTCTATGATCTGAGAAGGTCTAGTTAGTGGTCACAATGCACCTACCAGAATACACTTGATATAAATATCATCCTTGGGCATTGACCTGTTCATTAGTTTAGTCAACTTTTCAAAATATTCTTTAAGTTTCATCAGGCATGTGGAGCTAGTATCAACATTTTAAGCCTGTTCTTCCAAAAATATGAGCTTTACTAATTTACATTTCTACGGATAAAAAAAAAATCTGAAACTAGGAAGATGGAGGTCAATGCAAGATCTTGCACGCTAAAAATATGGATCATTATGTTTAATGCCTCTCACAGGAGTTAAGTGGGTAGATAGGACTACCCATATACACAAAGCTTGAGCACTCCATAAGGCAGGCTAGTGGAACTAGTAGGTTTTTTTCCCAGCCTTTTTAATTCCATTATCCTGTCTTTTATTTGATTATTTATATACTTTTAAAAAAGTATGATATCAAGCGTGTTGGAAGACAAAAGATCTAGGAGTGATAAAAGACTCGCTGATTATAGAGCAGTAAAAGCATGGGTCACATTTAAATGTTAACACCAAGGCTGAGCAGTATTCTCAGGTAGGAGTTCTCAATGTCAAGTAGTGCTCCTTCACTCAAAAGTTATGTTGGAATGTTTCAACAGTTGGCTCATGAAAGAAAATGTTGATAAATGCAAAAGACTAACTCTTGTACGATTTAGGGGAGAGCAGGAAAACAGAAAAAGTAAACAGTTAAATAGTTTAGATCTTGATTCCATCGTTCTAATGTTATTTTATCCACTCCTCACCTGGTTCTGTTCATGACGTAGGTTGCTTTTAGCACCATCATCCAATTCTCATGTATTCCTAGACCCATCATCACATTATGTGGTTTGCATTCAGTTTAATTCATCCGCTTTCTTCTACCACTAGTTCTTATCATCACTTGTTCAGCTTTTCCTATATCCTGGCTCATATCCAACTCATCTCGTTTACCTATCCCTTTCATGCATCTCTCTCTGGGCCCCACCTCCACCCATCCATTCATTTCACCTTCATCCCCACACTCTCCCATAATTTCAGCTTTTGCATAAATATCTTTTTCCTAACTGCTAACAGTTCTGATATAAAGAATCAGCAGATTTGAAACATTAACTCTGCCTTCCACTCTCAGATGCTGCCAGACTTGCTGATTTTCTCCAGCATTTTCTGTTTTTGTCTGAGAAAGTCTAAACTTAGTTATACAAATTATCAAGGAAGAGGCTACAAAGCTCTCAAAACCAGATACTGAAAGAAACAGTTAAATCTAAAGCTATAATAGAGAAGTGAACTCTATTTTTGAGTACTGGAGAGTCAGAGATGTACAGCATGGAAACAGACACTTCACACCAACTCGTCCAAGCTGACCAGATATCCTAACTTAATTTAGTCCCATTTGCAAGCACTTGGCCCATATCCCTCTAAACCCTTCCTATTCATATACCCATCCACATGTCTTTTAAAATGTTGCAATTGTACCAGCCTACACCACTTCCTCTGGTAGCTCATTTCATACACACACCACCCCGTGTGTGAAAAGGTTGCCCCTTAAGTCACTTTTATATCTTTCCCCTCTCACCTTAAATGTATGCCCTCCAGTTCAGGACTCCCCCAACCCCAAGGAAAAGACTTTGACCATTTACCCTATCCATGCCCCTCACAATTTTATAAACCTCTATAAAAGGTCACCATCAGCCTCCAACGCTCCATGGAAAACAGCCTATTCAGCCTCTCCTTTTAGTTCAAACCCTCGAACCCTGGCAACATCTTTGTAAATCTTTTCTGAACCCTTTCAAGTTTCACAACATCCTCCTATAAGACAGAAACCAAAACTACACACAATATTCCAAAATTGGCCTAACCAATGTGCTGTACAGCCACAACATGACCTTCCAACTCCTATAATCAATGCTCTGACCAATAAAGGAAAGCAGACCAAACACCATCTTCACTATCCTAACTACCTGTGACTCCACTTTCAAGGGACTATAAATCTGCACTACAAGATTTTTTGTTCAGCAACCTTCCCCAGGACCTTCCAAGTAAGTGTATAAGTTATGAGATACACGGGATTGTTCTTCTCCTGTCTATGCAAATTTTTTCTAATAGAATTGTGAATTAATAATTTGGTTTATTCTATGTCATCTTCATCTTTTTTGCAGAATAAGTTGCTGTTTTATCATTAAAAGCATATCAGCAGCATTGCATACTTGCAAAAGATCACTTCACTAAATAAAAATATAATATGACCCAACAAGCCAAATTTAAGACAATCTGACTTGTCCAATAACAAATATCAGCTAGGATCACAGACAGAACAAATCAGCAATAACTGTGGTAAGTTGAATGTATTCATCTTCCTTACTGTTGTATCATTTAGTGGGACTTTTAATTCATGAGCTAATGTATAGGCAAACTGATGTAATTGTAAGATTATTAGCCCTTTTGTTACTTTAAACCACTTTTATCCCTTGACAGCAATAACAGTTATTTCATATTTTGATTAGAAATGAAGTTTTGTTAATGGAATGTAATAATGTCTGCATGTGTAAACAACAATTCCACTAACTTCCTGAAAGCAAATGCCTTATCTTGTTCCATGAATCTTTCTTCAAAATATAGACAGCCTTAAATAGTGAGGGTATTTCCTTGGACACACCATCTGAAAGTAATTTACCCTAGCTATTTTACAGGGAATCATGGAGTAACTACAATGCATTGTCATTCTCAAACCGGAAGAAGGAAAAATTCCGAAACTTACTTTGGTCCTCATTAAAAGGATATAGGTAAGGTTTAATCCACTACACATGCTGGACATATTCACTGTGCAAAACAGCCAAATTAAAAGTGTCCATGATTACAATTAATTACTGGGTTGAAATCTCTTGGTACTAGGATAATTGCCTGTGCCTGATCAATAGTACCATCTTCTGCTCTGAACCTTCTGTGTTGTGTGTAAGTTCAAAAACCTTTTATTACAGTTTATCGCATAATGGTATTTTGAGTCTGTTTTTAACAATTGTCCAATCCCACCTACATTTCTGGGGTTCCTTCTGCTGTACTAGTTCCCCAGTTCCTATCATCTGTTATAATGAACAAATATATCATGTGCACTCCTTAAAAGTTATGACACTCTCTTTGCATAGATGCTTGTGGCCTACCTCTGAGCAATCTCGCATTACCTCTATCACTGAATCCTCCATTCTTCACGTTAGTGCTGAATGTGTCTTTCATGGCTCAATTTGGACAAAGAATGAATGTTTTCCCAGATTTATTCTTTAAGGCTTGGACATCTTTAACAAAAGTTTATTTGTGAAAAATGAACTCCACTTAATACTATGAATCTATTCATGTTAAACACTTCAGCATAGTTCAACAATTTAAAGACAAGCAATGAGTTTGGGATGATCAAACAGACTTTTATTTCAAATTTGAAGATAGCCCGTTCAGTTCCATTATATATTCTTCCACAAAATAACCTTTTTTCTCGATTTATCAATATCCAACCATATCGAATATGTATTTAACAGATGTTGTTTATATGGACTTCAGTAAGGTGTTTGACAAGGTTTCTCAAGGTAGGCTGGTTAACAAGGTTAGGTCATATGGAACACAGGAAGAGCTAGCCATTTGGATACATAACTGGCTCAAAGGTCAGAGACAGAGGGTGGTGGTGGAGGGCTGCTTTTTGGACTGGATGCCTGTTACCAGTGGTGTGCTGCAAGGATTGGTGCTGGGTCCACTGCTGTTTTCATTTATACAAGTCATTTTGAATGGCTAATGAGTTTGCAGATAAACGCCAAAATGGGTGGTGTGGTGGACAGCAAAGAAGGCTACCTCAGAGTACAACATGATCTTGATCAGATGGACCGATAGGCAGAGGAAAGGCAGATGGAGTTTAATTTAGATAAAGTGAGGTGAAACATTTTTGTGGGGCAAATCAAGGCAGGATGTATACACTTAATACTAAAGGTCCTGGGGAATGTTGCCGAATGAAGAGACCTTGGAGCGCATGTTCATTATTCCTTGAAAGTGGAATCACAGGTAGACAGGGTGAGACCTTTATTCACCAGTGCACTGAGTATAGGAGTTCAGAGGTCATGTTGCGGTTGTACAGGTTATTTTTGGAATACTGCACTCAATTCTGGTCTCCCTGCTAAATGAAAGATGTTGTGAAATGTAAAAGGGTTCAGAAAAGATTTACAAAGATGTTGCCAGGGTTGGAGGATTTGAGCTATTGGGAGAGGCTGAATAGGTTGGGACTATTTTCCCTGGAGCATTGGAAGATGCGGTGTGACCTTCTAGAAGTTTACAAAATCATGAGGGGTATGGATAGAGTGAATAGTCAAGATCTTTTCCCCAGGTAATAGGTAGCATAGGTTTAAGGTGAGAGGGGAAAAATTTAAAAGGGACCTTAAGGGCAACTTTTCTCATGCAGAGCATGGTGAGTATATAGAATGAACTGCCAGAGGAAATGGTGGAAACTGGTACAATTCCAACATCTAAAAGGCATCTGGATGGGTATACGAATAGGAGGGATTAAGAGGGATATGGGCTAAATGCTTGCAAATGGGACTAGATTAAGTTAGAATATCTGGTTGGCATGGATGAGTTTGACCAAAGGATCTGTTTCCGTGCTGTATATCTCTATAACAGGAATTTTTTTTAATACACAATCGATAGGACAAATTAGCTGTGGTCAACCACGCTCAACTTCACATAACAACCACCTGCAATGCTTCAATTCCAGACTTTTCATTCGGCATGCAATAATGACAAGACATGCGAGGATCTACACAACATTAACCATTGCCACTGTATAGGAAGCCTCCAAAAAGGAGTAATTTAAAAGTGACTGATCTAGTCAACAGCACAAACATACTCAGTCAAGCAAGTTTTGGATTTAACTAGGTCTTTACAGTATATAATAAGCCAAATCTGAAAGCATAAGCTAATAAGATTTCCTATCCTGAAAGAATGGGCATCAGGAAGTGACCATGCCCTGTTTTAAAACAAAGAACTGCATATGCTGGAGATCTAGCAAACAAGGATGAATTGCTAGAGAAACACTGCAGGTCTGTCAGCATCTGTGGAGTTCCTCAAGTAATATCTGATTTTGTTTGTTTCATGCACTATATGTGCCTCACCTAACCAATCAAAATTTCGTCATGCACCCCTCGGACCAGAGTTCCAGGGTACCACTCGTCAGACTGTGCTTGTGATTTGGAAAATGATTAATAAGGCCTGCTACTTAGTGGTTCTGTATTCAGAAAACAAAGAAAACAGAAGAAGAATTTCAACAGAGACAGCAGTCCAACAGAGGACCACTCTATTGTGAATCAGCTGAGCCCACTGTCTTGTTAAGTGTCATTTTTATTAAATTTATTGTTCTCAAAATAAGTACATCAACCTTGTCTAATCACACTTATATCCAAAGTGATTTCAAATTTGGTCAGATTGTCAAGTCTGTTAAACTGGGTTTCAGAATCCCAAACATGGATATTAAAAACACCTAACTCTACATTATCTTTATCAAAATTCTACTATGATTCAGTTGCTATGAGACAAACTATACAAGTTTCAAATGAGTTTAAATTTACTCAACTGAACAGCAATAACAAAGAGCCATTTTCCATGTTTTCACCACAAACTTGATTCTGCCACCAAAAACATCCAGCTGCAATCATCATGATAGCCACAATTACAGCTGCCAGGGCTCCATATTCACATTCTATCAAATTCTTTGCCTTTCTTCTTTTAACTCCATAAAAACATCCCTTCAAACAACCTTTTGAACACTTCACTCCTTGTTTTTTCAGGCGTTCACCATTTTTCCACATTTCTGTGAAGCATTTGACTGTTTTTAAGCTAAAAAACATGTTCAGATGAAGACTTTCAGCACAATTATGGAACATCTGCGGCTATGATATTGTTCTAGCACATGTTTCAGGAAATAATAGTGTAATTCATTGACATCATGTAATTTCACTGTATAATTCCCTTGCACCTTTGCTCTACTCCACTATTACCCCTCACCAAAACAAAGGAACAGGAGTAAGCCACTCAACCCTTTGAGCCTGTTCTGCCATTCAATCTGTGGCTGATCTGTGACCTAATTCCATATGTCTGCCTTTGGCCCATATCCCTTAAGACCCTTGCTGAATAAAAATTGGGACTTGTAAATAATAACTGATCTAGCAACAATGCCATATGTGGAAGAGTTCCAAACATCTACCAACCTTTGTGCATAAAAGTACTTCCTAAATTCTCTCCTGAATGGTCTGGCTCTCAATTAGCTCCACGATAATTCGAACTCCACCCTCTTTGAAACCAATGACAAAGTCAATTTTGCTACATTGAAACTAGTGTTCAGATCACCATTATAGGTATTGTAAAATAATGGCACTGAAGACTTGGTAACTGTATGTTTTATGTATTTATTGAAGGTTGTTATTTTGACTACTTTGTTATCAATACTTAGCAGAACATGAGATCAATCAAATCAGTACTTGCAGATCCATTCTTACATTTACCACTATCTGCTACAAAGAAGATGTAAACTTGGTGGTTGCTAAATCCTCTGTCAAAGCATTTCATTAAGCGATAGTTATTCTCTCCAATTTTCTTTCTTCCTTTCATTAAGTTGTCCCTTAAAACCTATCCTGGACCTAGCCCATGGTTATCTGCCCTAATATCCCATGCAACTGTCTTACATTTTGTTGACTAATGCTCCAATTAAGTGTTTTTACATTGAGAACAAAGTGCTGGAGACCACAGCAGGTCAGGCAGCATCCATGTAGAGACAGCAAGCTAACATTTGAAACGTTAGCTTGCTCTTTCTCCATAGATGTTGGCTGACCTGCTATGAATTTTAACACTTTGTTTTCAGTACAGATTCCAGTATCTGCTATAATTTGCTCCTACAAATTTTTTTTTTTGTTTTACTATATTAAAGTAATAATAAACAAACTATTGTTGTTGTTACAAAAATTCTTTTTGTAATATCGATTAGGGAAATTAAACACTTCCAGTTATTGACTGTTGTGTGCAGTGCTCAACTATTGCTGCAAAAGACCGAAATCCCACCATTAGATGACCTATATTCTTCTTAGTTCCATTGTGATATCCTAATGAGAAAGTTTCACAGAAACAGGAACTCTAAAATGGTCCATAGTGTACTATTGTTGATTTCATAATATATTCTACACAGGCAAGTGATCGGATAAGAACCAACAAAACTGCAAATACTGGAAATCAGAAACAAAAATAAAAATTGCTGGAAAGGTTCAGCATGTCATTCAGCATTTGTGCAGAGAAACCAGAGTAAAGGTTTTGTTTTCAGTTCTAAGGAATAGTCACTGAACCCAAAACATTAACTCTGATTTTTCTCCACAGATGCTGCCAGACCAAGTAAACAGATAATACTTTTACTTTGCATAGAATAGCTCACACTGTCTCCCTGAGAAGGAAAATATTTGCCTCAAAGTATTAAAGAACAGTCATTGAGATTTTTTTAGTTAACTTTCTCCAATTCATTTACTTTTAAAGGAGGGAAAATCTCCATACTATGTTCTATAGGCTCTTAAATATACATTGAAGAACTTATTGATTTATTACAGATCACCTTAAAGCATATTACAGTTTCTGCTAAAGGTTATGCTCAAATGGGTTATAACCTAAGAGTCAAATTAAGCATAAATTATACTTTTAGCAACTATTGTTTTGTCAGGAATTATTGCAGTGTCTTGCACTTTGCTTATGCACTTTATGCTGCCCTGTGTATGACTATACTTGCGTATAATTTGTGTTGCCCGCGTGGCACCTTCGTCCCGGAGGAATGCTGTTTCATTTTTACTGTATCAGTTGCATATGGTAGAAATGACAAATAAAGCTACTCTTGACTAAAGCTTGAAAGCATAAATATTCCAATGCAAGTACAACCATTATCCTCAAGTGCATTAATAAGTATATAGATTAAAAGAAAACCTGATGGTAATCAGAATTATTTTAACTTTTTTTGCAAGGTTTGTAGCTCAGGTTGAGGTTTAGGGTGTAGGTTTACTCGCCGAGCTGTAGGTTTGATATCCAGACGTTTCATTACCTGGCTAGGTAACATCATCAGTGGCGACCTCCAAGTGAAGCGAAGCTGTTGTCTCCTGCTTTCTATTTATATGTTTGCCCTGGATGGGGTTCCTGGGGTTTGTGGTGATGTCATTTCCTATTCATTTTCTGAGGGGTTGCTAGATGGTATCACATTCCTGGACGTCACAGTTGAAAGAAAGGACAACGGAGAACTACAAACCTGCGTATACAGAAAACCGACAAACACTGACCAAATACTTAACTACACCAGCAACCATCCCAACACACACACAAACGAAGCTGTATCAGAACACTACTTCAACGAGCCACCACACAATGTAGCACAGACGAACTTCGGAAAACAGAGGAGAACCACTTATACAATATATTCAAGAAGAACGGATACTCAAAAAATACAGTCCCCAGATTCCAAGAACAAACCACGACAATCAGACCAAACACAGCCAGAAACCCTAACCACCTTACCATACAAAGAAGTTTCAGAAATGACAGCCAGACTAAGACCCCTCAGAATCCCACCAATACTCTCAAACAAAAACTAACAAACTTAAAAGACCCAGTACAACCCATGGACAAAACCAACGTCATCTACAAAATTCCATGCAAGGACTGCCACAAACACTACATAGGACAAACAGGAAGAAAGTTAGCCACCAGGATACACGAACACTAGCTAGCCACAAAAAGACACAACCCTCTCTCCCTCGTAGCCATACACACAGATGAAAAAACCCACCAATTCGACTGGGACAACACATCTATCCTGGGACAGGCTAAGCAAAGACATGGCAGAGAATTCCTAGAGGCCTGGCACTCCAACCACAACGCCATAAACAAACACTGATCGAGATACCATCTATCAACCTCTCAGAAAACAAACAGGAAATGACATCACCACAAACCCCAGGAACCCCATCCAAGACAAACATATAAATAGAAAACAGGAGACAACAGCTTCACTTCACTTGGAGGTCGCCACTGATGTTACCTAGCCAGGTAATGAAATGTCTGGATATCAAACCTACAGCTGAGAGAGCAAACCTACACCCTAAATTATTTTAACTGTTGCAAAATTGTTGGGATCAATAACTTACCCATTCACGAAACTACCAGAGATTAACTACTAGTGCACATAGCATATTTAAATAGTTCTTCACAAATACTCCTGATGTAAATTCATCAATGGAAGTTAACACAAAACATACTGGCATTACAAGCAGTCCAGAGAAAGTTCACTAAGTTGATTCCAGGTATGGAGAGATTTTAATGAAGACATGGTAGAGTTGATTGAACGTGCTCATTTGCATTTAAAAGAATGAAAAAAAGAGACCTTATTGAAACATACAAGATGCTTATGAAAGTTGAGAGGGTAGATACGGAGAGTGCAGGGCATAATCTCAGAGTCAGGAGTTGCCCCATTTAAGACAGAGGTGAGGGGGAATTTCTTCTGAGATAGTGAATCTGTGGAATTCTTTACCACAGAGGCTGTCAATTAACTATATTTAATGTCGAGATAAACAGGTATTTAATTTCAGTAAGGGCATTATGGTTATGGCAATAAAGATAGTGGAGAAAGTGAAATTGAGGATTATCTGGTCAACCATGATTTCACTGAATAGTGAAACAAACTCAGTGGGCAAATGGTCTACCTCTGCGCCTACATCTTATGGCCTTGTAAAACATTATACAGGAAACCAAATATAACATATGACATCTTTAACTGAAATCACTTTGACAGTGATTCCAAACCACTGGATAAATACCAGGTTAGAGATCAATGGTTGGGTCAGGCAACATCTATGGAGAGAAAGCTAGCTAACGTTTCGAGTCTAGATGAGTCAGAGCTCTCTCCGTGGATGCTGCTTGACCTGTTGTGACCTCCAAGTAGTTAGGAGAATAATCCACAAGACCACAAGAAACAGGGAGGTCCATCAAGCTGCTCTGCCATTCAATAGAATTATGGCTGATCCATCATTCCTTATGTCCACTTTCCTGCCTTTTCCTCATGACCTTCAATTCCCCTATTGATAAAGAATCTGTCTATCATAGCCTTAAAATACAAGACTATGCTCCCAAAGCTCTATGGTAAGGAGCTCCAAAGATTCTCAACTGTTTGAAATTCCCCCTCATCTCAGTCTTGATTCTGCACCTTTCATTGAGACTGTCCTCTGGTCCTGGAGTCGCCCATGAATGGGAATATCGTCTCAGCCTTTAGTGTCAAGCATGTTAAGAATCCTGTATGTTTTAATATTATCTCTCATTCTTCTATACTCCAGTGAGCAAAATCCCAACCTATTCACTCTTTGCTCATAAGTCAATCCCTCCATACCAGGGATCATCCTATTTAAACTTCTTTGAACTGCCTCCAATGAACTGATACTGAAAATGTGTTGCTGGAAAAGCACAGCAGGTCAGGCAGCATCCAAGGAACAGGAGAATCAACATTTCGGGCATGAGCCCTTCTTCAGGGATGAGGAAAAAGTGTGTCCAGCAGGCTAAGATAAAAGGTAGGAAGGAGGGACTGGGGGGTGGGGCGTTGGAAATGCGATAGGTGGAAGGAGGTCAAGGTGAGGGTGATAGGCCGGAGTGGGGTGGGGGCGGAGAGGTCAGGAAGAAGATTGCAGGTTAGGAAGGCGGTGCTGAGTTTGAGGGATTTGACTGAGACCGGGGGGGGGAGGGGAAATGATGAAACTGGAGAAATCTGAGTTCGTCCCTTGTCGTTGGAGGGTTCCTAGGCGGAAGATGAGGCGCTCTTCCTCCAACCGTTGTGCTGCAATGGCCTGGCAATGGTGGAGTCCAAGGACCTGCATGTCCTTGGTGGAATGGGAGGGGGAGTTGAAGTGTTGAGCCACGGGGTGGTTGGGTTGGTTGATAAGAACTGCACATTACCATAAATGCACACTACTCCTCTCACCTTATACAATATAATTTTGATTGTATTACAGCATGGAAAGAGACCCTTCATCCATCATGCCTGTGCCAGTCATCAAGTACCCCTCTTTTCTAATCCCATTTTCCATCGTATTGTCAATCAGCTTCATAAAATATCACGAGTTGTTGGATTATGCCAGTTCTATCCTTACAACATGGCCTTAGTCAAAGTCCAACTACATGAATGATTTGAGCAATTACTGCCAGAAAATTACTCAGTTTTGGGATTTAGCCACAATCTAAACAAGGCATGGCCAATACAAAATATGCAGCACTTTCAAAATAAAAACTGGAACCAACCTAACCTTCAACAACAGAAATTTAATGAAGCGTACAAATGCTTCATGTGATTCCAACACTAATATGCAGGAAATTCCACATTCATACAGATATGTGGGCAGAAGCTGTGCTACACATGCAGAAAATTGCAGGATGTACGTGCTTCATTGACTTTTTGTTGTAAGGCTATAAAGATAAAATTAAGTTTCTACTGGAACAAACAACAAAATCTGTTCAAACATGTGACTACCTTGCTGTTGTAAATTAGGCCCCTTGGACCTAACATTCAATCAGGGCTGCAGGTTTGCCATTGTGAAATTTAGAAATGTTGAAAGTGTTTAATGCCAGTTGTTTGAAAAGAAGAGATATTGCATAATGTCACATGCTGCTGACAAGGATAACAGAGAGGCTGTAACACGGATTATAATATGGCAACTAGGAAACAACATTATTGGTCCATATTGTACAGGATCAAGTCTATTTTCTCTCAAAATCATAACCAATAAGGCAGACCTCTACACAGCTAAGCCATTCAAGCTAATATTTAAAAGCAATCCTCCACACAAGCTGCAATTAAAATCTGAAAACTAATCTCCAAAAATGTTAATGCTAGTTGATTGAAAATTTCAAAACCAAAGATTGTTGCATAAGCATTTTAAGTGTTGCAAGAGTCAAAACAAGTAAAGCAAGATCAGAATCTGATCAGCTATGATCCTATACCCATGTACAAAAGCCCAATACAGAACGGACACAATGGTGGAATATTTTCAAAGTAACAGCTTCACAGATCAAAAAAAAATTAGTCTCTATCTTTAAAGCACTTAATCTCTATCAAGGCACTGACCACTCATTTTCCCCCCGAAATAGCGCACTGAATTTAGCTGCTTTAAATAGTCAGTTTCAGAAACACAAATCTGTTTAGTAATGTAGTCAATCAATTTGCAGGTCAGGCTAATACTAAAGTGCTGCAACAGCTTACAACAATTTTATATTTAAAAAATGTTGACCCAACAAGTAGAAGTTGAAGCAATCCTTGCGAAGCACCTGGGAAAGCGAGCTGTAGCTGAACCTCTCATTTCACCTGACTACATGCAAAGTTGATCAGGATCATGTTGTAAAATGTTAATCAAACTGTAGTATAAAAGCCTGTTCCAAAAACATTTGAAACTGGTTGGTGTATAATATAGCATTATTTGGGAATTTGAATTGTAAAAGTAGAGGTATTTAGGATTTTGGTTTTAGTTCTAAGAGGTAAACTTGTGTTTTTTTTTAAAAAGCAAGGTCAATGCCATTTTTGAATAGGAAATTCAAACGTAGTTTCAAACAAAGCATGTGACTTCAGCTAAATGACTTGAGTACCTGCAGTGTCAGTTGATGAAATGATTAGAAAGCTGAACTATCATCATAGAGAAAGACAAGTTGGTATTAAGACAGGAGTAATATTTTTCTGATGTTGAATTTCTGTAAAGGATACTGCTGAAAAAAGGTTTGTTTTCTTTTGTTGTGTGTGTTAAAATCTTCCTATGTAACTATTTTATTTTATGTAATAAATTTACATTCTTTTATTAAAAGAACACAGACAGCCGTGAGTGAATAGATTCATTGACTCACCACCACAGCAACAAACCTGCAAAAGTAAAATTTATGATCAAGTCAGGTCTCACTTTGAAATGACAATTATTGTGTATTAGCTGGGATCATGAAACTAGATATTACAGGAAATGGACCCCACGCAAACCAAACAAGTACATTTTAGATTCCTTCTTATTAATTTATTTAAATTGTTCGAATATTGCACAGGATAGACCTTGAAATCGTAACAATCCTCAAAAATAACAGAACTAAAAATTTAACTGAGCAGATTATACAGTCACAAATCTATGGGAGTCCTGCTACTGTGCCACTGCAAGCAACTTACATCGATATTGGTCATTTCGTCCCGACCACGTTTGCAACAATGATTCAAAGTAGATTTTAATATAAATTAACACATTAAAAAAAAATTTCTGAGAGTAACAAAGTACTGACATGTCAGTTAAAGTCATAGTCATGGATATCTACAGCACAAAAATAAACCCTTCAGCCCATTGTGTCTGTGCCAATCAAAAACAACCATACAGGTTGGACCGAAGGGTCTGTTTCCATGCTGTACATCTCGATGACTCTCTGACTATTCTAATCTCATTTTCCAGTGCTTGGCCACAGCCTTGTATGCACTGGCATTGAAAGTGCATATTAATTGCTTCTTAAAACTTGAGAGTTTTTGCCACACCGCATCTCTTCTAAACTTTCTTCCCCTTTCCTTAAATTCATGCCCCGTAGTCACTGATCCCTCTACCTAGGGGAAAAGTTTCTTCCATTCAACGCAATTTCATACATCTCAGTCATATGCTCCCTCAGTCTCCTTTGCTCGAAAGTAAACAATCCCAGTCTATCCAATTCCTCTTCATAACCAAAACTCTCCAGCCAAGACAACATCCTGATAAATCTCCTCAATACCCTCTCCAGTGCAATCACAACTCTCCCATAATATAGATTCCACAACTGCACACAATACTCTTGTTATGGCCTAACCACATTTTACACACTTCCAGCATAGCCTCCCTGCTTAAATTCTATGACTTGACAAGTATATCCTATACCTTCTTAACTGTTTTATCCATCTTTTCTGATATTTTAAGGACCGGTGTACATGCAAAACAACATCCCTATCTAACCTTGGCACTTCCCAGAATCCTATCATTTATCATGTATTCCCTTGCATTGTTTCTCCAGCCCAAGTGCATCTCCTCACATTTATCCAGATTGAATTCCATTTGCCATTGATCAGTCTACCTAACCTGCCCACCTATACCATCTTGTAATCTAAGGCTATCCTCCTCACTATCTCCCTGCCATCATATTAGTCCCTTTCCAATTAGGTGCAACCCGTCCTTCTCGTACAGATCACTTCTACTCCAGAAGAGATTTCAATGATCCAAAAATGTGAACCCTTCTCCTCTGCACCAGCTCCTCAGCCATGCATTCATCTGCTCTATCCTCCTATTCCTAGCCTCACTAGCTCGTAGCACCGGGAGTAATCCTGATATTATTACCCTCGAGGACCCCTTTTTAAATTCCTGCATAAGTTCCTAAAATCTGCCTTCAGAATCTCATCCTTTTCCCTTCTTAGGTCATTAGTTCCAATGTGTACAATGCCTGCTGCTGGTCATTTATATAAATGATTTGGATGTGAGCATAAGAGGTTATATTAGTAAGTTTGCAGATGACACCAAAATTGGAGGTTAGTTGACAGCGAAGGTGGTTATGAGCCAATGGGCTGAGAAGTGACAGCTGGAGATTAATTTTGATAAATATGAGGTGCTGCATTTTTGAAAGGCAAATCAGAGCAGGACTTATACACTTAATCGTAAGGTCCTGGAGAGTGTTGCTGAACAAAGAGACCTTGGAGTGCAGGTTCATATTTCCTTGAAAGTGGAGTCGCAGGTAGATCGGATAGTAAACAAGGCGTTTCGTATACGTTACTTTACTTGTCAGAGCATTGAGTATAGGAGTTCAGAAGTCATTAGTTGGGCTACTTTTGGAATATTACGTGCAGTTCTGATCTCCCTCCTATCGGAAGGATGTTATGAAACCTGAGAGGGTTCAGAAAAGATTTACAAGGATGTTGCCAGGGTTGGAGGATTTGAGTTATAGGGAGAGGCTGAATAGGCTGGGGCTGTTTTCCCTGGAGCATTGGAGGCTGAGGGGTGACCTTATAGAGGTTTAGAAAATCATGAGGGGCATGGAGAGGGTAAATAGACAAGAACTTTTCCCCGGGGTGGGGGAGTCCAAAATTAGAGGGCATAGGTTGAGGGTGAGGGGAAAAAATTTACCAAGGTCCAATGGGGGAATGTTTTCATGCAAAGGATGGTGCATGTATGAAACAAGCTGCCAGAGGAAGTGGAGGGGACTGGTACAATTACAACATTTAAAAGGTATCCAGATAGGCATGCGATTAAGAAGGGTTTAGGAGGAATACAGGCCAAGTGCTGGCAAATGGGACTAGATTAGGTTAGGATATCTGGTCAGCATAGACAGGTTGGACTGAAGGGTCTGTTTCCGTGCTGTACATTGCTATGACTTTGATTATTTACCAGCCCACCACCTTTTGTATCAACTGGGAACTTCCTGATCAACACTCCTACATTTGAGTGTAAACCTGAAACAGCAAGGGGCCCAACACTAAGACCCTAAAGGACACAGAAATACATCTCTCAAACTTCACAGTGTTTCATGGCATTCAGACAATTGTGGATACAATTTGCCAAATTTCCTTCAATTTCATGGGCTATTACCATTGCTCTTAATCTCCCACACAGAACCTTATCAAAAGCCTTTAAGTCCAAGTAGGCTACATGAAAAACGTTTCCCTCATCTATATACCTAGTCATCTCTGAAAAATTCAAACAAATTGATCAGATATGACCAACAGTTGTTCAAAAAAAAGCTTGTGTTTCTTTTGAAAAACAATGTTCTTTCTACCCCTCCAGTTTTCTTTTGACCTTGTGCTGCAGCCACTGCATCATGTTGGAGGCCTGTTCTAGAAAATGCCAGGATCTTTTGGCAATTCTTCATTTAATAGTCTAAGCGGTGAGTTGGGTGACCTATTCAACCATGGTAGGACATCGCATTGAGCCCACACAGGTTTTCTACATGACATACACATGCAAACAATACAGTAGAAATCTCTGGATGCCGTCATTGTGTAGACCCATATCCACTATTTCTCTTTATAATCCAGAAACACCAAAACCAAGTATATCATTCCTTATGGCATCCTGAATGAGATCCTTTCCACACATATCGACCAGGATTCAAATTTGGAATCAGTGTCTCTCTGACCTCCAACGTTCAGCATTCTATGATGCTATTTTTCAAATAAAAACACACATAGTTGCATGTTGCAGATACTAAGCTTCAACAAACACTTTCATATCAAAACCAATACAACAAAAGGCCTAGCCCCAGTGTATTAACTCAAAATGGAGTACAAAACAGAAAGATATAACAAGCAAACCTTCAAGTCAACACAAAATTCAGAAAGCACATCAGTCAGTTAGAACCTGCGGATTACATTTTACATGTTAACTCTTTTTTCAGAGTCCATCTTTTCTAGTTAAGGGCTGTACTTTCTTGCTAATGAAACCATCTTTCTGCTTGATGTTCCGAACTTGACAACTTCTGCAAGTTTTCTATGCTGTAATCTATATCCTTAAATGGTCATTAGTCCAGGCTAGAATATTAGTCAAAAGAAATTAGAGGTAAAGTGCTTTTAATGTGTTAACAGAATATGAATGTCAATCATTTGCAATGAAATATATAATTCTTATTATGATTTGCAATGGAATTCTAGATAAAGGAATGTGATTATTTCACTTGAAATGCTTTCGTATGTCATGTAGTAGGCTTTGATTCACATCTTCCATCAAGAACGCCATCTCTCGTTGTTTACCTTTTCTTAAGTCTTGCGTACTAACCACATATACCCACAAAAATTGCCTAAAATATAAAAACCTACTGTGGAAAGCAAAACATTTAAATGAAAAGGTTATACCTAAATAAATTCATGGCTGACTTATTCATGCTAAAATGTTCTTACTGATTATGGAGTCAGTAATTCCAACATCAAGCCTGTATTCCATTTAGCCACATACATAACTCTTGGCAGCAGCAGTATGCCCCAGAGCTTGGACTTCTGGTGGCAGTAGGCACTGGGGCCTGGACCCATGGCAGGTGTAGGTCCTGCTGCCTGGACCCCCTGCGGCCTCAGCGAAGCAGCAGTGGCAGAGCTGGGGTCTCCTGGGGCATCTGTGTCATTGTTACTGTTCCTGAAGCAGAACTCCTTGAAGATTAGAATACCTTCCAGAAGCCTGAAGGTGTGCTTGAGTCCCCAATTTGAACAGAAAATGAACTCTTCTTATTCAAGTAATTTAATTTCTTTTACCCTTGTTGTAACTCAAAATGGCACCAGTTTATGGTGACAAAACACTTTTCACTCTAAGATATATGTGACAATAAATCATTCATTCAAAATAAATTGTTTGAGTTCATCCACTATCATTTGCATCCTGATACTAGAATGTTCTTATTCAAATTAGATTAGATTCTCTACAGTGTGGAAACAGGCCCTTCAGCCCAACAAGTCCACACCGACCCTCCAAAGAGTCACCCACCCAGACCCATTTCCCTCTGACGGATGCACCTCACACTATGGACAATTTAGCACGGCCAATTCACTTAACCTGCACACCTTTGGACTGTGGGAGGAAACCGCAGCACCCGGAGGAAAGCCACACAGACATGGGGAGAATTTGCAAACACCACACAGACAGTCACCCAAGGTGGGGGTTGAACCTAGGACCCTGGTGCTGTGAGGCAGCAGTGCTAACCACTGAGCCACTGTGCCGCCCTGCATTCACAGAAACCTTAGCTTAATCTACAGGATGTTGCTTCCCAAGTAAGGTGTATGCTTTTCATTCAAGCTGGTGACCTTGCTGACCAATCTCACCTCAGCTGTCTTTCTCCCTCTGAACACATGAAGAAATCTCCATCAATTAGCTAAGGGACAAAGATCAAAAGACAAAGTGAGGCCACGTTTGGAATCTAAAGTCAATCTTAATTCTTAAGAGAAGAAATCTCTTAGAAATCTTAAGAGTTCTGAATATACTTCCATTTCTAATAAAAAGTATGAGAAATGTTAAGAAATTGATACAGCTCATGGAAAGAAGGTCACAGATCTCATTATCGTTAGTCTAATACCTAGAACATGGCTGCAATGCTAGAAAAAATTCAATAACCTCACTAGAGTTTTCAAGGCAAGAATTTACTTGCACTAAGTCAGGTGCTTACACAACAAACCTTGGAGGTAAGATTAGAGCCAATGTCCATATATGGTGATTTACTCGGAACAAATGTACGAGCTAAGGAAAGAGGAGCCATGCCAGAATATTGCTCTTCCAAAGACAAAAACAAAAACAAATGCAAATACTATAGCAGAGGTCTCAGAGACTGACTTTAAAGTCTCAGCCTCTCAAAGAAGCAACCAAGATACATACAAGGAAATGCCCACCAGTGAATTTGTGCATAATGTCACAGAACATGGGCAACTGAATTCCAACTTGCAGAATGCAGAAATAACTGCGCCAAACATTTGCCACCAGGGTTTTGAAGACACTGTTGACAGTGGCTTCTAAATAGAGTGCACCTTCACTCCTACATTCTGTTCTACCTTTGAACCTTTGCGCTAATCTAGAGTCCTTTGAGCATGACCTTGGCATTTGCCACTGACCCAGTTCTTCTGTCTAATATTCTAACAGCTCCTTCCTCAGTGGTACATTGAAAGGTGGATAAGACAGCCCCATACAGTCCACCATAGTTCCCACAGTTATCTAAAAAGTATTCTCAAAAGAAACCCAGTAGTGTTTCACCTTCCAAGCTAGTCACTGAGGAAAACAAAACACTTCATTTGAGCACTAAAACATGCACAAAAGCTGGCAGTAACAGCATTTGGTAATTTTAAATGGGCAATGCCAATATAGTGAAAGGATGTTTATTTATTAAATTGGCATTTATTTCTAGGTTTGGTATTGATGTTCAACCTCATATTTATTGTGTGCTTTAACTTCGAATGAATGAGATAATTCACTCTGTCTGTTAAACTTATCGCCATTCTTTTGAATTTTATCCAAGATTTAAATTGTTTTAACAGAGATCTTTAAAAATATGAACAGGTTTGACAGGTGTCATAACCATGAGTCAGAACCCTGTTAAATACTGTGGCCATTTTTAACATGTAATTCCAAAATTTTTCTTTTAGAAAAGGCTGATAATTTTCAATAGGAGCCATTTTTGACTTCAAGTCATTGTCTGGAGAGAGGAACCAATGCAATGTCACATTTACAGAAGTGTAAAGAACATTGACGGGACTGAGCAGACTCTACGACAATGGATGAATGGATACCCCACAACAATCACAAGGCATGGGTGTTCCCTCCCAGTCAGGGAACACTTCAACGGTCTGGGACATTCGGCTTCGGACCTTCAGGCGGACTTCAGGACAAGCAACAATGCATAGTGGCTGAACAGAAGTGATAGCAAAGTTCTGTACCCATGGGAATGGCCTCAACTGGTACCTTCAGTTCATGTCACACTACAGGTGACCCTACTCACTCCTACCTACTGACACACCCATGCAGAGCCTCGTTCTCACACAAGCTCTCTCATATGCACACACGTGCACACATACCACCTCTCCCCCAACACATGCACCCTCTCATACATGATGGGGTATGTGTGCATATGAGAGAGAGCTTGTGTGAGAGGGAGGGTCTGTATGGCTGTGCAATATGTAGGAGTGTATGTGTGATAGTACAATTTAGCGTGACATGAACCGAAGGTCCCGATTGAGGCCATTCCCATGGGTACCGAACTTTGCTATCAGCTTCTGCTTCGCCACTGTGTTGTTTCTTGTCCCAAAGTCCACCCTGGAGGATGGTCACCTGAAGACCCAAGGCGGAATGTGCCTGATTGCTGAAGTGTTCCCCGACTGGGAGGGAACACTCCTGCCTGGTGAGATTGTTGTGGGGTGTCCATTCATTTGTCATACAGTCTGCTCGGTCTCATCAATGTACCATGCCTCAGGGAACCCTTGCCTGCAGCGTATGAGAGAGACCACATTGGGCACATACATGATGGGAGGTGTCCCCACGTGTATATCGTGTTGATAATCTGATACTCTTGCACACATACCCCATCACACTCTCACACACACTTAAAAATCAACCAAGCGCGCGCGCGCACACAAAATCCCACAACACTAGGTTATAATTTGGTCCATTCCAGTCCAACACCAGCATCTCCAAGTCATGCAGTTAGACTGAAAAGTTCTTATGTCTACCAGTTGGGTTTGACTATTAGTATGCTGAGAAGATTACAGTCAAAACGCCAACCTTACTTGACTGCCTTACAGGTAAAGATTCACTCTCTTATTGCTAGAAAGCAACCTGGCAATAAGAAACTGGACATGAGCTACAGGGAGAGGCTGAACAGGCTGGGGTTGTTTTCCCTGGAGCGTCGGAGGCTGAGGGGTGACCTTATAGAAGTTTACAAAATTATGAGGGGCATGGATAGGATAAATAGAAAGTCTTTTCCCAAGGGTCAGGGAGCCCAGAACTAGAAGGCATACATTTACAGTGAGAGGGGAAAGATATAAAAGAGACCTAAGGGGCAACTTTTTCACACAGAGGGTAGTACGTGTATGGAATGAGCTGCCGGAGGATGTGGTGGAGGCTGGTACAATTGCAACATTTAAGAGGCATTTGGATGGATATATGAATAGGAAGGGTTTGGAGGGATATGGGCCAGGTGCTGGCAAGTGGGACTAGATTGGGTAGGGATGTCTGGTCGGCATAGACGGGTTGGACCGAAGGGTCTGTTTCCATGCTGTACATTTCGATGAAGGCTAGAATTAATCATGCTTTGAAAGGTATCAGAAGTACAGAATCTCAACCAAAACAAAAGATGATATCAACATCAATGCTATGACTAATCTCTACTGCAACAAAATTCAACAATTCTCTCTTTGTAAACAATTCAAAGACAATTCTATGTAACTCTTTTTTAAAAAAAGATTTTCCTTTTTGGACCTATTTCTTATTTCTAACGTGCGTGTGTATTGGATGAATATTTCTTCCCAAGTGCCAGAATTAATAATTTTTTTTGTTAATTCAAGAAAGCCTGGATAAAATAACTTCTTTTTAAGGCATTTGATTTAGGATGTAGTATCTACAAAGGATCCTTTTTAAGTTAACTTTGTTAGAACCAAAGGAAATGAATGAATAAAAGCGGAGCTCATTCATCCCTCCTTACCCAGTAATTTAACAGTGTGGGGTTTCCTCTTTGGATCCGTAATGAATTGGGGAACCTCACCAGCAGTTTGGTCAAAACATAGGGCAGATATGGAGTGGTCAATACTAGAGGCCATAAATGAAAGATGGTTACTATGGAATAACAACAGAAGTTACTGGGAAAACTTTGAAGTTTCTAAGAAATAGTCACTGGACCCAAAATGTTAACTCTGCTTTCTCTCCACAGATGCTACCAGATCGGCTGAATTTCCCCAGCAATTTCTGTTGTTGTTTCTGATTTCCAGCATCCGCAGTTGTTTTTATTTTTGTTTAGAATATGGAATATGTACCATAGAAAGTGGTTGAGCAAACAGCTTTAATGCTTTCAAAAGGCAACTAGATGAACATATAAAAGGGAATGGAAAGATATGCTGAAAGGTTGAATGGACACACTACCAATGGGAAAGAGATTCACGGTAAACACTAGCAGACTAGTTGACCCTAACGTGCTGGTTCTGTGGAAAATGTGTTAAGTAATTCCAGGAAAACTGTATCAATCCTGTTCACTTATTGAAGTCCACATAAAACATTGTGTCTCCTTTGAGGAGTATTTTTAAATCTGTCACCCTTAAAAGTCACAGAATGCATAAAGTGGCATGTGAGATTACAGTATGCAGCGTAAAGGGTCTAATTACAATTCAGTAGCATCACAGCATCACTAAGTTTAGATATTGAGCACAGGCACATGTTTAGTTGTCCAACAGATTGACAGAGGAGAATATCGACTGCAAACAATTAAATTTGTCCAGTGAGGAAACAGACTGCCACTCTTGTCACATTCCCTATTTAGATTTTTTCATTACTTACCTAAAATCTAACATTCATTAGGCATTTGAGAATTCAGAACTGTAAAAAAAAACCATCAGGATGGATTATTGTTGAACTAATGACAAAACTGCTTAATGCAAATATGAAAAGTAAACTGAGCACAATGGCCAGTTTGTTTTCTGCTTGACGGTGAATAAACCTCCAGTGCATAAACTAGGCCTCACTTCCATGTAGATCCAAAGATAAAAGTAAGTTTTTAAAAGTGAGAAGAGCTCCAAAATTGTACTGTTCCACTTTTCTCCAAGCGTTTATAATACTCCAATTACTTTGATTACTGTTCACAAATTTGTCAATAAAGGACTTGAGTGAGCATAAGTAATAATACCAAATCAGCCACATATTATTTTATTAAATTAAACCATTCTGTTTAATTTAAACACAACTCAGTGTGCACATCAAAATTACAGCATTTAAGTGAAGCACCGGTCTAAATTTTACTTCAGTGATAGAAGTTAGAAAATGCTCTGCTCACTTCAGTACAACTTCATCACTCCTTCCTCCACTTTACAAGCAATCCTGTTCCACACTTCAACAAGAGACATTTCAACATTAACCTGCAGGGCTAGTATTTCTCTAAGAAAATTACTTTGCATTCATTGTGGTTTTCTGATATCAAGTGCAACATAACCAAATAGCTTTCATTTCCTGCAGTTATCCTCACATACACGAAGAGGTCTTGTAACATAGGTGGTGGCCAGGGGGAGGGAAATGGAGGGGGTAGTGGTTTGGTATTAGTCGCACAAAAACTCCAGCAAAGGGACTTTGAAAGCAAGGTAGGGGTAGTTTGGCAAGGGCAAATTCCTTAAGACAGGAGACTGGGGGCTGAAAAAGTGTCCACTATTGATTGGTTAGCAGTGCACAGAATCAGGTGACTGCTAGATACAAGGGTGCGATGAGACTTCAGACAGCAAAAACAAACACGCAATTGACTGTGAATGTAAAGTTGTATTCACTTCAACGTTTGTAACCAGTGTGGTGCAGCTGGCATACTAAAAAGGTGCACATTTACAAAATTCCATGTACAGAATTGCAGTTAGAATGCTGCGCAAGTCTGAGCTATGTAGACAATGGGAAGGTTTGTAACAAAATTGGACAAGACGTCCAGCAAGTCATCTTTCAATGTCAGGAGAATCATGCACCATCTTTTCTGCTTTTGCCAAGTATCAAGGCACATTTGTTGTTAGGCAGGAGTGAGTTCCCAATTAAGGGAAATTATTGGAATTCGTGGAACATGCTAATCGTCGAGAAATCTTGTCACAGAAATCAGAGCAGGTATCCGATGCCATCAGCTCATTGTTTGCTCTGAAGAACCTCGGTTAGTTAGGACCAAACAGCAACTCAAGGCATAATCCATAGGCACCAGTGATACTTACTGGTGGCTACAGCAGAGACATTTTATGCGCAGAGACATTGAAAGGCTACAGCAGAGACATTTTATGCGCAGAGATAAGCTTCCAGCTGACTGATTAAAACAAGGTGCTGATCAGAGAGTGCCGAAATGAATCCTTGCCACATCCATACCTTGCTTTGCCATGCCAGTTAGATTTTGGCTCCGGCTCAAGTGTTGCATTGACAAGCTTAATATAAATCTGACTGCAGGAGTGGGGTGAGCAGTTTGATTTACAGCACAAAGGCACCAGTCAACAAAGCAGCAATGCTGGAAACTGGGTGGAGGCTAGTCTTCTGACAAAGAGCTGCTGTCAGTCAAGAGTCCTGGTATTCTCAGCCACGGACTTAGTCCAGGAGCTTTATCACTATCAGTCATCAGCTTGGGACCTTGGCAATTAAATGACAGTGAAAAGATGGTTGTGAGGTTAGCGGAGTGGGGTGGGGGGACAGAACAATATCAAAAGTGGAAGGGAATTCAATACTGAGAGGAGGAGTTGGGGCGGGGGGGGGGGGGGGGGGGGGGGGCGGGGGGAAATAGAAAGAAAGAGAACAGAAGTCAGAGAAGGGATGTTCATTGGCTGTGACAATCACCATGGCCTCCACAGGGAAACCTCAGAGGTGCCATCCGGGCATAATTTAGGTGTTACGTCCAGATTTGGGGAACAAGGAGGTGACGCTCAATGTAATGCATCTCAAGAAAGGGTCGGGGTGGTGAGGAGTGGAAATAGGCGGCCGGAGTAGCACAGGCAAAAAAAATGTGACGGGGTTGATGGGGAGGGGCACCTGGTGAGAAAACAGGGCCATGTGGTCATGATGTCCACTATAAACCACACTCCCTATCATCATTTTCCATTCTCACAATGTGTAACACAACTGACAACACCCAGGGTGGTAGGAGTCAGTGTCACTTTGATGGATTAGAGCACAGAATCCACACAAGTTGGACATTAGCACATTGAAGGAGAAAATTCATGGAGTACGTGTTTGCAAACTCCAGTTACATTTCATTTGTAAACATTTCTTTGCACATATACAATTAATGCAGATTGAACATGCTAATGTGCCAAGGTCAAAGGCAGATTGCACATTGCCATTGAAGCTGCTCAAAATAATATTGTCATTTCAGTGATGCTAAACCAGCAGCAATTGGGGGCGATTGCTGGCCAAAACCATCCCATGTGCGTAACTTCCAAGGGAGTTATGGAACAAGGGAAGGAACATTGCTGCATTGCAAGGCATACAAGTATGACCTAATGGGTGCAACAGGACTAAATGAATGCAATAAAAGTTGGAATGGTCAAGGTGGGTTGACAATGGATAGAGGTTCAGAGCACAGCAGAAATTCCCTTTCAGATATAATGTGTTGGTCACTAAGCTAGTATAACACTCCCACCAAGGTGGTGACTACACTATGACTAGGATCATGACAAATTAAAGGACAGGACTGCTGAAATCTGGAAGAGTTTGGGACCAGATTGATATGCAGCTCCACTAAGTGTCAGCTAGCCACAATGACTGCCAAGGTCAAGACACCATTATTAATTCACAGTGTGGGTGCAAACTGCAGCCTATATTAGTTTCTTGAGAAATCCCTTTGACTGGCCGTCAAGGAACACTCATGTTTGGAGTTTTTGTTCAAATGAGATTTTGGTAACCAATTGGCACTGGGGACAAAGTATAGGGAACTCAGTCTTCAGATGGGATTTATTTAAGGACAGACAAACAGTGTGCCTTGTGGTTAAAAATTAAGGTGAGAGAATGGGATGGCATGTGCAAGAATGTGTCAAGGACTTGCAATTAGCAGCATGGCTTTGTGGCTACTGCACCATTATGCTGCTGATGAGGAGTAATGACGACTCATAAATGTTTGTCCAGGTACACAATGCCTCTCAAAATGGCCAAACACAAGGGCTGCCAGTCTTTCAGCAGACATCTGGTGAGTGGAAGTTGTTCTGGAAATGACACAGGGATGGGGATACAATTGGACATGAGGGGCAGCAATAGGAGCAGGGTAGGTAATCAATGAGTTGTGTTTTGTAAAATGCAAGAAATCTTGCTGGACATGGACATGAGAATCACTCCAAAGAAGTTGGGGGGAAGGGGGTCAGAAGTCGGGGGAGGCAATGGTACATTGGCGAGACCAAGCAGATGCTATGACTTTGGATGAATGGACACCACGCAACAATCATCAGGGGCGTTCCCTCCCAGCTGGGGAACACTTCAGCGGTCAGGGATATTCGGTCTCAGATCTTTGGGTGACCATCCTCCAAGGTGAATTTCAGAATAGGCAAGTTTTTTTTTTAATTTCAAAAATATACTTTATTCATAAAATAATTTGATGGTCTGTACAGTTGGTCATACCATACATACAGAAACATTCCATTTCTTTGCATACAGAGATCAGAATTTATCATTTGTATACACAGGTCTGTATATTTCTCAATCATATATCCATATATTTAGCTGAGGCGTCAGCAGAGCCCAAATGACTGCGTGGACCCCCTGTTCTTCTTAGGCAGGCAGATGTTACACGGTGGTCTTTCCCCACCGTGCCTTGGCGGCAGCTGCCCCAAGCTTCAGCACGTCCCTCAACGCGTAGTCCTGGACCTTGGAACGTGCCAGTCTGCAACACTCAGTCGGGGTCAACTCCTTCAGCTGGAAGATCAACAGGTTTCTGACTGCCCAGACAGCGTCCTTCAGAGTTGATGATCCTCCAGGCACAGTTGATGTTCATCTCGGTGTGCATCCTGGGGAACAGACCGTAGAGCACAGAGGCCCGCGTCACGGCGCTGATCGGGACGAACCTTGACAAACACCACTGTATTCCTCTCCAGATTTCTTCTGCATAGGCACATTCCAGAAGGTGGTGTGTGACAGTCTCGTTTCCCCTCCCCCGCAGCCACTGAGGGCAGCGTGCAGTCCAGGAGAGAGTCCAGGCATGCATAAAGGATCTCACAGGCAGAGCCCTGATCTCACCACCAACTAAACCATGTCTTGGTGCTTGTTGGAAAGTTCTGGCGATGAGGCATTCTGCCAAATGATTTTGACAGTCTGCTCAGGGAACTGCTCGATAGGTTCCGCCCTCTCCTTTTCCCGAAGGGTCTCAAGGACACTACGTGCTGACCACTTCCTGATGGACTTGTGGTCAAAGGTATTTTTCTTCATAAACTTCTCCACGAAGGACAGGTGATACGGAACAGTCCAACTACTCAGCGTTCCACGGTAGCAAGGCCAGGCCCATCCTTCGCAACACCGGGGACAGGTAGAACATTAGTACATAGTGACACTTGGTGTTTGCATACTGGGGATCCACGCACAGCTTGATGCAACCACACACAAAGGTGGCCATCAGGATGAGGGTGGCATTGGGTGTATTTTTTCCCCCGTTGCCCAGATCTTTGTACAGCGAGTCCCTTCGGACCCGGTCCATCTTTGATCTCCATATAAATTGGAAGATGGCCTGGGTGACTGCAGCGGCACAGGTTCTGGGAATAGGCCAGACCTGTGCCATGTATAACAGCAATGACAGTGCCACACACCTGATGACCAGGTTTTTTCCTGCGATGGAGAGCAACCGTAGCTTCCATCTGCACAGTTTCTGCCTCACTTTGCTGATACGCTCCTCCCAAGACTTGGCACACACCCCAGCCCCCCCGAACCAAATACCCAGCACCTTCAGGTGGTCGGTCCTGACGGTGAAGGGGATCAAGGATTGGTCGGCCCAGTTCCCAAAGAGCATGGCCTCGCTCTTGCCTCGGTCTTCCTTGGCTCCTGAGGCCCGTTCAAACTGGTCACATATGCACATGAGTCTGTGCACGGACAGCGGATCCGAGCAAAAAATAGCGACGTCATCCATGTACAGGGAGGCCTTAACCTGCAGGCCCCCGTTGCCAGAAATACTCACCCCTCTCAGGCTCGTATCCTTCCTGATGGACTTGGCAAATGGCTCTATGCAGCACACAAACAAGGCAGGAGAGAGGGGGCAGCCTTGCCTGACTCCAGATCTGACTGGGAAACTATCTGATTCCCACCCATTGATTGAGACTGCACTGACAATGTTGGTGTAGAACAGTCTGATCCAATTGCAGATTCCCTCCCCAAAGCCCATTTTGGAGAGAACATCTCTCATATATGGATGCAATATCCTGTCAAAGGCTTTCTCCTGGTCCAGGCTGATCAGGCAGGTGCCCAACCCGCTGTCCTGCACATGGGCGATCATATCCCTGAGGAGTGCGAGACTCTCAGCGATCTTCCTGCCCGGTACAGCACAGGTTTGGTCAGGGTGCATCACCGACCCCAGAGCAGACCTGACTCGGTTGACGACTACCTTTGACAGAATTTTGTAATCCGCATTCAATAGTGAGATTGGTCTCCAATTTCTGAGTTCCCCTTCTCTCCCCCTTCCGTTTGTAGATGAGGGTGATGATGCCTTTCCTCATGGATTCACTCATGGTACCTGCCAGAAGCATACTGACATACACCTCCAGCAGGTCCGAGCCAGTCAAGTCCCACAGAGCAGAATAGAGCTCGACCGGTAAGCCGTTGCTTTCGGGAGTTTTATTCTTTTCGAAGGACTCAAGGGCCTTGGTCAGCTCGTCCAGAGATAGCGGCCGGTCCAGCCTCTCCCGTGTTCTGTCACCTAAGACCTTCATGATAGAGGACAGGAACGACTGGGAGGCCACGCAATCGGTCGGCTTCACATCATACAGACTGGCATAGAAGGAATTACTGATCCTCATGACGTCAGCCTGAGATGACATTATCGAGCCTTCTTCTTTCAGGCTGTTGAGCACGGAGCTCTCTTTGTGCACCTTCTGGAAGGAGGAACATGAGCACGTCTCGTCCTGCTCCACTGAGCGGACCCTGGACCGGAAGATTATCTTGGAGGCATCAGAGGCAAAGAGCGAGGCTTGCTGGCCCTTCACCTCCTTGAGGTCCTCCGTGACATCAACCCCCATCGTCTGCAGCAGGAGCAGGTTCTGCATACTTTCCTGGAGCTGGGACAGTTTTCCCCGCCTCTCTCTCGCCTCCTGAACACCTTTGAGGATGAAGAACCTCTTGATGTTCTCTTTTACTGTTTCCCACCAGTCTGCTGGGGATTCAAAGAGAGGCTTCTCTTGAGCTCCTCAATGTTTCCCGGGGTCAACAGCTTTGTGTTCAGCTTCCACGTTCCCTTACCAGCCCGCTGCTCATCCTTCAGGATAGGCAACACCGCAAAGTGGCCAAGCAGAGGCTGATAGCCAAGTTCGGTACCCATGAGGATGGCCTCAACCAGAGACCTTCGGTTCATGTCACACTACAGGTGACTGCCACTACACTATATACTCTCTCACACACAAGCACACATACTCACACACTCATGCAGACCCTCTCTCATACACACGCTCGTTCTCATACACACCACACTCACCCGCTCATAGGCTTATACTCCATCACACTCATGCACTTTACCCAGCTTGCGCACACACACAAACAAACAAACAAACACTCTCTCTCATGTACACGCGCATACATAAAAGTCTATGGGATGAATTTGTATTTGCAGAATTTTGTTTGCAGATACATTCTATTTTGCTCAAATCTGCAAGCAATCAGTCCATGCAATATTTTGTAAATTCCATTTTGAAAATAGAACCAGTCTGACTCAAGATTGCGATGCAGACAGACTCTAACCTCACACCTTTAATGCAATGTCTGAGCTGAGATGTCACTTTTTTAAAAAATAAAATCTTAAGTTATCTTAAGCATGTGACTTAAAAGTAGTTCTGGGATTTACATGTTAATGAACCAAAACCTGCAACCCATTCTAAAGATGAAATACTTAACAGTAATCTAGATTTCAGTTGTATGATGCTGCAATCTTTGCTCTAAATTCTGTATTTTATAGTCCTATTCCACAACTACTTGAAGGAGCAGTGCTTCAAAATAAACCTGTTGGACTACAACCTGTGGTTGAGATTTTTAACTTCGTCCAAAAAAAAATTCATCTCACACTTGGTCAAATAAATATAAAATTCAGCCCTTCAAATCTAGATATACTTTATACAACCTGCTATTCATAAACGTAACACTTTCTTTAAAACTGTTGCGAACATTATTTGCTGTTTTAATATTCTGAACATATTAAAAGCTGTTATAAAAATGTTACATTCCCAGTGATATAGTGGTTTTACTGCAAAGTTTACATTATTGTAAGTGCCTGGAGCTGGTGCATTGAAACACCCACAAATGAGAACTTCTGACAAACAGTGGAGTAGATTTTTGTTTAATTATCCCAAACTTCATGCTGGGCTCAATACAGAAATGAAGGTTATCAGACACTGCAGAGCAATTATCAAGGATAACTACGCACCCACCTCAAGTAATCCCATCCAAATAAGAGCAACAGGTGAGCTTCCACATCTAAGGGGCTAATTAGTGACCCACTAGTGCTGAAAGATCCACTGGTCCAGAGCTGGAAACTGCCAGCAACTATTTGCCTGGACAAACATGTGAGAGAGTCTACATTACTCCTCATCAGCAGCATAACGGCACAATAACCACAAAGCCACGCTGCTAACTGCAAGTTCCTGACAGAGTTATAGAGTCACAGTGATGTACAGCATGTAAACAGACCCTTCAGTCCAACTCATCCACACCAATCAGATATCCCAACCCAATCTAGTCCCATTTGTCAGCACTTGGCCCATGTCCCTCTAAACCCTTCCTATTCATATACCCAACCAGATGCCTTTTAAAATGTTGAAATTGTACTAGCCTTCACCATTTCCTCTGGTAGCTCATTCCATACACGCAGTGTGTGTGTGAAAAAGTTGCCCCTTCGGTCCCTTTTATATCTTTCCCCTCACCCTAAACTTATGCACTCTAGTTCTGGACTCCCCCACCCCAGGGAAAAGACCTTGTCTATTTATCCTAACCATGCCTCATGATTTTATAAACCTCTATGAGGTCACCCCTCAGACTTTGACACTCCACGGAAAACAGCCCCAGCCTATTCAGCCTCTCCCTATAGCTCAAATCCTCCAACCCTGGCAACATCCTTGTAAATCTCTTCTGAACCTTTTCAAGTTTCACAACATCTTTCTGATGGGAAGGAGACCAGAATTGTACACAATATTCCAACAGTGACCTAACCAATGTCCTGTACAGCCGCAACATGACCTCCCTACTCCTGTACTCAATACTCTGACCAATAAAGGAAAGCATACCAAAAGCCTTCTTCACTATCCTATCTACCTGTGACTCCACTTTCAAGGAGCTATGAACCTGCACTCCAAGGTCTCTTTGTTCAGCAACACTCCCTAGGACATTACCATTAAGTGTATAAGTCCTGCTAAGGTTTGCTTTCCCAAAATGCAGTACCTCGCATTTATCTGAATTAAACTCCATCTGCCACTTCTCAGCCCATTGGCCCATCTGGACAAGATCCTGTTGTAATCTGAGGTAACCCTCTTCGCTGTCCACTATACCTCCAATTTTGGTGTCATCTGCAAATTTACTAATTGTACCTCTTATGCTTGCATCCAAATCATTTATGTAAATGACAAAACGTAGAGGTCCCAACACCAATCCATGTGGCACTCCACTGGTCACAGGCTTCCTGTCTGAAAAACAACCCTCCACCACCACCCTCTGTCTTCTACCTTTGAGTCAGTTCGATATCCAAATGGCTCGTTCTCCATGTATTCTATGAGATCTAACCTTGCTAACCAGTCTCCCATGGGGAACCTTGTCGAACACCTTACTGAAGTCCATATAGATCACATCTGCCCCTCTGTCCTCATCAATCTTCTTTGTTACTTCTTCAAAAAACTCAATCAAGAGTTTTGTGAGACTTGATTTCCCTCGCACAAAGCCATGTTGACTATCCCTAATCAGTCCTTGCCTTTCCAAATACATGTACATCCTGTCCCTCAGGATTCCCTCCAACAACTTGCCCACCACCAAGGTCAGGCTCACCAGTCTATAGTTCCCTGGCTTGTCTTTACCGCCCTTCTTAAACAGTGGCACCACATTTGCCAACCTCCAGTCTTCTGGCACCTCACCTGTGACTATCGATGATACAAATATCTCAGCAAGAGGCCCAGCAATCACTTCTCTAGCTTCCCACAGAGTTCTAGGGTACACCTGATCAGATCCTGGGGATTTATCCACTTTTATGCATTTCAAGACATCCAGAACTTCCTCCTCTGTAATATGGACATTTTGCAAGGTGTCACCATCTATTTCCCTACATTCTATATCTTCCATATCCTTTTCCACAGTAAATGTGATGCAAAATACTCGTTTAGTACCTCCCCCATTTTCTGCGACTCCACACAAAGGTCCTATTCTCTCCCTAGTTACCCTTTTGTCCTTAATATATTTGTAAAGACCCTTTGGATTCTCCTTAATTCTATTTGCTAAAGCTATCTCATGTCCCCCTTTTTCCCTCCTGATTTCTCTCTTAAGTATACTCCTACTTTCTTTATACTCTAAGGATTCACTTGATTTATCCTGTCTATACCTGCCATATGCTTCCTTCTTTTTCTTAACCAAACCCTCAATTTCTTTAGTCATCCAGCATTCCCTATACCTACCAGCCTTTCCTTTCACCCTAACAGGAAGATACTTTCTCTGGATTTTCGTTATCTCATTTCTGAAGTCTTCCCATTTTCCAGTTGTCCCTTTACCTGCAAACATTTGCCCCCAATCAGCTTTTGAAAGTTCTTGCCTAATACCATTAAAATTGGCCTTTTTCCAATTTAGAACTTCAACTTTTTGATCTGGTCTATCCTTTTCCATCACGATTTTAAAACGAATAGAATTATGGTCACTGGCCCCAAAGTGCTCCCCCACTGACACCTCAGTCACCTGCTCTGTCTTATTTCTTAACAGTAGGTCAAATTTTGCACCTTCTCTAGTCGGTACATCCACATCAGAAAATTTTCTTGTACTCATTTAACAAATTCCTCTCCATCTAAACCCTTAACACTATGACAGTCCCAGTCTATGTTTGGAAAGTTAAAATCCCCTACCTTAACCACCCTATTAAATCAAAGAAATGTTGGCAAGATACTGAAGTGCAGTCCATGTGTCTAAAAGCATATGAGAAAGGCAGTATGCTTATGCTTAAATTTACATGAAGCAATATACCAATTAAAAGTAATAATCATTGCACCATAATTCTAATGTCCATAATTTTTTTTTTACCAAGACTGATAAGCTATAGCGTAAAATGCAACATTCAAATGCAGCCCATTGAGATAAATTAAACAGCCACTGAAATTATATTTGCTCTTTCCACCAACTTATTTTGAATATTCTTAACCTCAATGTGGAATTTGCTGCCGGATGGCATAGAACAGGTTATTAGCTTGTGAATCATTTGAAAAGGTCAAGAGAAGGACTGGAGTGATGACTCAAGGAGTTATACTCAGTGAGTAGCTGAGCTGTAGATACAAGGTATTATCCAGGTTTAATCCCTGGTCAACATTGCATTATCTAATCTGTAAGGAGTAATAGACGCAACACAACTGTTCTGATACCCTACTGCAGCATTAAGTGTGTACTGCTCCTGGGGAGGCTATCATCAAATTGAAATGTTAAACAAGGCCCCATCTGGCTGTTGGGGTGAATGCAAAGAATCTCATTATATTTTTCCAACAGAAGCAGGATAGTTAATCCAGGTAGTTAACACTGCTGCCTCACAAAGTCAGAGAACCAGGTTTGATTCCAGCCTTGGGTGACTATCTGTGTTGAGTTTGGACGGGTTTTCACCCAGTGCTCCGGTTTCCTGCCACTGTCCAAAGATGCTCAGGTTAGGTGGATTGGCCATGCTAAATTATCCCAAAGTGTCCAGGGATGACCAGGCAAGGTGGATGAGCCATGGGAAACATCATGTTACAGCAACAGGATTAGGAATGTACTGGGTGAGATGCTCTTCAGAGGGTAAGTACAGACCTCATGGGTTAAACTGCTTCTTTCCACAATATAGGGATTCTATAATTCTAAGATTCAGGTGTCTTGGCCAAAATGCATTCAAACAATATCACAAAACAAAGTATCCTGCTGTTATCTAGATGTAGGAGGTGGATATATTAGCTGCTGTGTTTTTTACGTTATAGAAGTGACTAGATGTTCAATGCACTTCATTGGCTGTAAAGCAATTTTGAGCAGTCTGGCAGTCTTAAAAAACACAAAAGCTTTTTGTTTTTTTTCCCCCACTGTATCTTGTTTTGAGTTTGGTAGGGGAAAAAGGGGATCGCAATGGGAGTAGAAAACTCCTCCACTGGTAATACACATGCATAACAAACAAAGTTCACAAAACTTTGGAAACCTCAGGTCTAAAGAAGAGTCATGTTGGGCTCAAAGTTTTAAAGTTTTAATGTTTCTCTCTCCATACATGCTATCAACACTGCTGAGCTTTTTCCAACCTTGTTTTTTTACTTCCCTAGATTTCTAACATGCATAGCATTTTGTCTGTGCTTAATGATCATTTGCAGCTAATTTGTAATGTACGAACTTAATGCAGAATGCACACTACTACAGCTCAAAAAGCCATAGACTCCCTGACAGCAAGGAAAATTCAAAAAAGGTAGAATACAACCATCGCTACTCAAGTATGGAAAGCCCACTCATTACTATAACCTCCTTTGCTGGAGATAAGACTAGGTCGCACAGGATGTGTTATGACATAAACACTACCATGTTTAACAAGATCAAAGGCAATTGAGGGGAATTGCAATTACTGGGCTTTTGCCAGAGTTATTCAAACAAAGATCCCATCACCAGCCACAGAATGTACCCAGAGGTAGAATGTGGTTTCAGTTTACATAAATTATGGTAGGCAAGTGGGCAGCTTCAGAACTCCAGAGGAGCAGTAAACAGTACTCAAACAAAACTTTGTTGTGTGGATCGCACAAAAGCATGGGACACAGTAAGCGGATACTGGGGTAAACTGGCGATCATGTCAATCTAGCTTTGCCATTCAAAATGGTCCTTTTGTGATAATATCCATCATCCTACTGAATAGGAAAGCAGGCTCAAGGGACCAAATCATCAATCCTGCTCCTAATGTGTTTGTTGATATGACGCTACATTGGTTGCCCACACAAGCACCAGCTCCAAATGGTCAAAGACCCTCAACTCCTATGTTTGTCACGATATTTGTACTATACTTGTCCTATGTTCTCCCTCACAGAGTGTGAGAAAAGCCATTGATTGCTATGGGACAAGGTGCTGCAGCATAACTGCTCAAGATCATCGTCCACCATTCACTCTGGAATCAGAAATTCTGCATCTCAAATTTAAGGTGACATACAACTTAATTAAGTTACTCAATGGAGAACTCAACACCTGCAATGGCAAGGCAGTCAACAACTTTAGCCAACTAACAAAATGGGCATGAAGAAACAATAAATTAATTGATGTTTATCTGCATGGCTTGCATTCACAGCACATAACTGTATGGAGACACCAGGACAACCTTCACAGACTCAATAACATCCATCTCCTGTGTCTATGGCACATCCAGATGGAAAGATAAAAATCATCTCTCACTGATTAAGGAAGTTACATTCTTGGATCAGAAAATTGAAAAGGTGAACTAAAGATTATGCACCTTTAAAATAGGAAATGCAAGAGAGAAACCAAATACCATACAATGTGTTTGTAATGTTAAGTACACAACCTCAACTGTACATGCACAATGATCTGAATGACCTGTCCTGCCGCAATTTATTTAATGCCACAAATATCAAGGTGGTGGACAATAGGATTAAGGTGAAACATTTTTAAAGCAATATAATGAATACCTTTCTCAATTTAGAACTTTTAAATTGATCAACCTCTAAGATACAGTAGCTCGTGTAGGTCATTCAAGATTAGAGTGGTGCTAGAAAAGCACAGCAGGTCAGGCAGTATCCAAGGAGTAGGAAAATCAACGTTTCAGGCAAAAGCCCTTCATCAGAAATGAGGCAGGGAGCGTCCGGGGTGGAAGAGGAAGTAAATGGGCAGGTGTTATATATTCTGTGATTGCAAGGGAAACCTCCGTGGTCTCCACCTGGAGGCTTCCTGCCTCAGTCCTGAAGGGCTTTTGCCCAAAACATCGATTTTCCTGCTCCTCGGATGCTGCCTGACCTGCTGTGCTTTTCCAGCACAATTCTAATCTTGATTCTGATCTCCAGCATCTGCAGTCCCCATTTTCGCCATGTAGTCATTCAGCCCATCACATCTACTCTGCTCTTCAGTGATATCATGGCTCATCTGACAGTCCTCAACTCTGCCCTTTAGTTTTAGACTCTCCCACAAAGAGAAACTAATCTGTCAAATCCCTGAAGAATTTTGTAAGTTTCAAGAAGATAGGTGCTCATTATTTTAAATTTCAATGAATACAAATCCAACCTACTCAACCTCTCCTCATAAGACAGTCCCTTCATATCTGGGATCACTTAGTGAATGTGTTCTGCACTATTTCCAATGCCAGTTTATTTTTTCCTAGATAAGGGGGCCAAAATTGTTCATAGCATTCAGCTGATTTAACTTTTGAGAGGTATTTTGTTGAATGTCTTCTGGAAATCCAAATACAACACATCTACTGGTTCTCCTCAATATATTCTGATTGATACTGATTCAGGCACTATTCCTCTTTCAAGAAAACATGCTGCCTCTGCTTGATTAGATTATCATTTTCCAAATGGCCTGCTATTGCTTCCTTAATATTTTTCCAACAATAAAACAAAAGAACTGCTGATGCTGTAAATGAGACACAAGAACAAATTGCTGGAGAAAGAAAGTAGGCCTGACAGCATCTGCAGAGAAAGCAGAGCTGGTGTTTCAGGTTCCGTGACCCTTCCTCAGAACTGAAGGTGTGTCTGGGCCTTTGATGGTGAGGAGGAAGTAAATGGGCAGGTGTTACATATTTTGCGATTGCAAGGGAAAGTGCGTGGTGATGGGGGGTTGGGGGGGGGAGATATTCAGAATAGACAAGGAGTGGATCCAAGTGTCCTGGATGGAATCATCCCTATGGAAGGCTAATGAGGGAGAGGATGGGTATATGTATCTGGTGGGGACCATCCCGCTGGAGCTGGTGGAAATTGTAGCTCATGATCCTTTGGATATGGATGTGGTAGGATTGTAGTAGGATGAAGGGGGGAGCGAAGATTGGGGGTAAGGTCCTAAGTGTGGAGATATGGCTGAGGGCCCTGTCAACCACCGTGGTAGGGAATCCTCAGTTGAAGGTGGAGAACACTTTGGAGGCCCCTTTGTCAAATTTGGCATTACCACAGCAGATGCAGCAGAGAGGGAGGAACTGGGAGAATGGAACAGTCTGTTTACAGGAAGTAGGGCGACTGTGTCAAGGTAACTGTGGGAATCTGTTTGCAGTGAATATTGGTGGTCAACCTATTTCCAAAAATGTAAACAGAGATGCTGAAGAAGAGAAGAGTCAGAGATGGATCAGGTGAAGGCAAGAGTAGGGTGGAAGTTGGAAGTAAAATAGATAAACTTTTTCAATTTCAGCTAAAAAAAAGAATGATTTCCCAGAGAAACAGTTGTGGTTGGGGGCTACAGTAGGACTACAGATGGAATGTTCCACATAGCCCAAAAAGAGACAGGCATAACTGGGACCCATGCAGGTACCCATGGCAATCACCCCTTTGATCATAAGAAAATGGGAGGAGTTAAAGGAGAAGTTGCTCAAAAAGTGAGGACAAGCTTGGCCAGGCAGAGGAGGATAATGGTGGATGGGGACAATTCAGGTAATTTTTTCCAGGATGAAGTAGAGTGGCCTGAGATCATCCTGATGGGGGATGGACATGTAAGGGGATTGCATATCCATGGTAAAAAAGTGGAGGTTTTCAGTCAAGTGAAAATTATGAAACTGGAGCAAAAATGTCAGAAGTATCAATGTAAGTGGGAAGGAACAGAACAAGGGAGAGAAAAAACATGAGGTAGGAAGAGGAGAGTTCAGTGGGGCTGAAGCAGGCAGAAACAATGGTCCTGCCCTGACAGTCCTTCTTATTGGTTTTGTGAAGGAGGTAGAAGCGGGTTGTGTGTAATTTGGGAATTATAAGCTTGGATAGACAGTTCCTGGAGAGATCACCAGATGAAATATAGAAGTCAATACATCAGACAACAAGACTGGAAGGCTTAATACAAAATCAGGGTTAGATTTGAGAGCATTGAGTGTAGTTAGTGCAGAAGGAATGAATAAGGAGTGGGGAGACAGAGAAACATTATGGCATTAGTTCTCTATGAACAGGTCGAGTGCAAGTAAAATGCCAGAGGGGGAGAGGTCCAGGTGGAGAGACAGCATCAGAAGACAGTGAAACAACTTATTGGATGGGGAGAGGACTCTTATCCAATGTCTGGCTCAGACTACCCCATGTGGATTCCACTCAGATTTCATCCCTCATACTTTGAATCCACCCACGATCACAGGTACCCTTCTTACATCCTTAGCAGGATATATTTTTTTGCTGAGAGTCATGACTTACATCTTTAAATGCCTGCCACTGCTTGCTTACTGTTATCCCTGCTAATCTATTTACCCAATTCACTTTAGCTAACTCTATCCTCATTTCATGATCACTACTTCCTCGAAGAACTTTTACTCAGAGGTGATTTATTAAACTGGCCCAGTTACCCATGATCAGATCCAAGATGTAATTCTCCTAGTTGGCTCCATGACATGTTACTCAAGGAAACTATCCCTAATACACACTATTAATTTGTTCACGTAGCTACCCTTTCCAATTTGATTAACCTAAACAACATGAAGATTAAAGTCACCCATAAGTATTGCTCTATTCTTTGAACATGCTCCAATTATTTGTTGATTTATAGCCTTTCCTACAGAGTGGCTCCTGTTTGTGGGTCTATATATTACTCCTACTAACATCTTCATTCCCATGCTGTTTCTTACCTCTCTTCAAATGGATTCTACATTGTTTGAGCCCAGATCATCTCACAACTATCATTTCATTTATTAGAGAATGCTACCCCACTACCTTTTCCATTTCTTGTGTCCCACTGAATGATTAAATTTCCCCAAAAGTTAAGTTCCCAGTTTTGATCTCCATGTAACCATGTTTCCTGAATGGGTATGCGATCATCTTCATTTACCTCTATATGCACTCCATCTAACTTAATCTGAATGCTTTATGCATTAACATACAAAATCTTTTTCAGCTTGTTCTGTTATCAAATTTCCCTACATTTTTAGGTTGCTTGGTACAATATGATATTCCTTTATTCTGCTCCTTTCTTTTAATTTCTCAATCCTATATTCTTAGATTTTATAATTTCCCATGCAACCTGAACCCACCCATCTTTAGTTTAAAGAGCTATCTCCTGCCCGATTTACGCGACTCACCAGGACTTTGGTCCCAGGATGATTCAGGCAGAACCCATACCATCAGAACAGCTCCCTCCTTCCCTGTCCCATGGAATCAAACTTGAGCCACACATTTACCTCTTTAATCTTGTTGACCCCGTGCCAATTATGATTAAGACCTGAACCACAAACTGAGATCACTACCCGTTTGGTTCTGCTTTCTGAATTAGCCGCTAGCTGTTCATATTCCCTCAACAGAACCTCATTCCTCTTTCGACCTATATTGTTGGCACCAGTGTCAACCATGACAAATGAATCATTCCTCTCAGTGCATGTTTCTCTGCAACCCAGATGAGATTCTGGAACACCACATCAGGCAAGTAACACAGACTTCAGGACTCTGGATCCTGGCCATTAAGAATATCTCTCCGCCCCCACCCCCTCTCCGGCCTATCACCCTCACCTTAACCTCCTTCCACCTATCACATTCCCTCCCCCAAGTCCCTCCTCCCTACGTTTTATCTTAGCCTGCTTGGCACACCTTCCTCATTCCTGAAGAAGGGCTTATGCCCGAAACATCGATTCTCCTGCTCCTTGGACGCTGCCTGACCTGCTGCGCTTTTCCAGCAACACATTTTTCACCACTAAGAACAATGTTTATTCCCCAAATTATTCCAATGACCTAACCTGTTAATTGTTTTCTTTCCACTGATGCCACCAGACCAGATGGGTTTTTCAACAATTTCTGGTTTTGTTGGATTTCCAACATCTGCATTGGATTTTTGTCAGGCAACAAGCTGAGACAGGATTTCCATGTTTTCAGGGTGTGAGGAAAGAGAATTCCTTCTGTTGCCAAGCCTGAGCAATGTCATGATGAATTTTTAAAAAACAGCTTTACAATGTTGCCACATGAAACAGCAGGCAACAGTTTCTCAAGCCTGTGTAGCTCAGTGGATGTACAATATAGGGAGAAGACAAAACCATTAACTTCAAGGACGTGACAGAGATACCAGTTCCTTTCTTCAATACTGAAAGCATAATCTTAGAATATTCCTTTTCATTACATTTTAGACAGCTGGTCACAGTTAGTAACTATTTGCTTTATCCAACTGTTTCCATACTAACTTTAACAAAAAATGAATGACAGAGCAATTTCTTTATACTGATGAGATCAAATCCAAGAAAAACAAAAAAACTGCAGTGAAGTTTGAAAAAAAGACCCCACAGCAAAAAGTAATTTGTTGCTCATTCTCCAGTCCTTCCTATTACTGAGATATTGACATATGGAAACAAATTCCAAAGTACATTTCCATAGCCAAGAATCAAGCAACCCTTCCTTGTTTATGTCATATTGACACAGACATAATCTTTGGCATTCTGTGCTTTTGTACAACATTGATCGCTCACTCCTTAATCACTACACTCAAATTTTGATCTTACCCCTTGATCTTCCTCCTCCTTTTCACATTTTTCTACGTTGCAAGTTAACTTCATTCCTTCTTGATCTAAATTTCATCAGCCTTAGTACTGGCATCACAATTTACATCTTCCAACTCTTAAATCTTTCCTTCCATTAAAGATTTGCATTTCAATTGCAGATTTGTAAAGAAAACGCATCATTTTCCTAACAGATACCAGAAAAGAAATTGCATCCCAGCGACATCGGTAATTCCAATGTATACATTTGGATGAATACAGGTTCAGAAGATTTTTATTCCACGCATTGGCCGAAGGGCCTGTTTCCACACTAAGTAATTTAATCTAATCTAATCATTCTTTCATACAGTATTTCCTACACATTGAATTGCAACAGTGTATTTTCCCCTCGAGTCCAGATCACCCTGCATGCCAGTATTTCAATGGTTTGTTGTTTCTTTGAAGAAAAGCTACAAGAGGGAATTTTTTTAAAATTTTAAAATTCACTCATGGGATCTGGACCACTATTTATTGTCCATCATTAGCTGCCCTCAAGGTAGCGGTAGTGAACTGCATTCTTGAACTGCTGTAATCCACATGATGTCAGTGGACCATTCAGGAGGGAATTCTCGGATCTTGACCAACAACACAAGGAATGGGAATATATTTCCAAGACTGGATGGAGAGGGGCTTGGAGGGGAGCTTCCATGTGGCGGAGTGTCCATCTATCTGTTGTCCTTCTCCTTAGAGATGGAAGTTTGAGAAACTGCTGTCTAAGGAGCCCTGGTGAATTTCTGCAGTGCATCTTGTAGGCGCTACATACCACTGCTACGAAACATCAGTGGTGAAGGAAATGAACTTTTTTTCCTGGATTTCCACCACAATGTAAGGCGATAAGGCAGTGAGTTCCAGCCTCCGGCTCCATACATCAACGAAACCTGGAGTAGTTGCCAGAAACAAATTTGGGCATAATTTTGAATGTCAATGTCCCAGCATTATTCCCTGATAAACATCACTTCACATTTTTTTAGTCTGAGCAGCTCCTCAGAACGTTTTGTGAGGGGGAGGGGAAATCTAGAGCTAAATTCTGCTGTGTTTTGGCTATAATTTGTTGTCCAGTCCAGTCTATGATCTACAAAGGTGTCTATGCAGGACACAGCAAGTTATTTTTTGGGAGTTTGTAATCTACATATTTCTGGAGAAGCCCAGTCTAGCCACTTCCTTTACCAGTCAAAAATCTATGTTTTTTGATCTGTCAAATAAATGCCTGTCTACTGCCAGCATTTGCACTGCGCATACTCCAAATAATGCTGTGCACTGAACATATCCACGGTTCTTCACTGCAGCAAGTGATGAGTAATATGCATATATGCCGTAACAACAAAAAAGGTGTTTTGGCAACACCACATTTACCATTATCTTGGCATTCACTGTATAAATACCAATATCCTAAAAGATTCCTTTGTAACAAGATTATTAATTAGATTTTTCATGTCGCATAATGCTCAGTCTAAAATGGCCCACGCCTTGGTTGCTCATCAAAAGTGCTTTCAGGATCAATCTCAAAACATGCCAGGAATCTTTCCTCCAAACTTGTTCTTTAAGGTTTACCCACTCCATATGTGGACTGAAGTCACCCATGACTACTGCATTTCCCTCACTTTATGCACCTCAAATTTTCTGATTTATGCCATGTTAAGTCTTACCATTACTGTTGGAAACCTATAAACCTCTCCAACTAATGTTTACTACCTCTTGTTGTTTATGAGTTTCATCCAAACAGATTCTACTGTCCTTCTGATTAGAGATCTGCTGCTTACCAATACATTGATCCCACCTTTTGTTATCAGCTTTATACTACCTCCCTTCCTTTTTCTCTAACCTTGCTAACTACCAAATACCTTTGAACATTCATTTCCCAGTCTCAGTAACCCTTGCAGCCACTTTTCCATAATGGATTTTTTTTTTCATATCCTTTTACTTCTACTAGCATGATCAAGTCATGCAACTTATGTGAATTCAGATAGTGTGTTATCAAAGCAGAATTAAAAGCCCTATCCTGTATATTGATGCGAGGAAGTGTTTCTGCTGCTTCCACTTCCCATGATAAGCGGTTTTAATTCTCTGAACTCTTTGTCAAGTTCCCATCCAGCTGACAAACTGGTTTAAACCTTCCCCAATAGCACTAACAAATCTCTCTAAACAATTAAAAGGTTAGCCCTGGTCTTATGTTGTTTTTTCTCAACTTCAGAGTACTTTAAGGAGGTGGTATTCATATTGATTTCACAAATCTGTGTCATGGACGAAGACCCCCTGAGATTCACCCAGTATAGTTTGGGCGGAAAAAAGCATCAAAGCACAGTGCAACGTTCATAGTGACCTCTCATGTTTGTCTGCCATAAATTAAGTTTCCAACTTTCTTTTTGTCCAACATGAAGTTAGACATTTTGTGTAAGAATAGGCCAACACAGGAGGCCTGTTGAATTTTAAAAGAGATTGTGAATTCCCTGAGAGTTGTGAATGTCCATATTTAATGCTATTCACTGCAGACTTGATACTGTTGGTGGTTTAAATGCCAAGTATCACAACTTGTGGTAGCCATTTCAATAGCTTGCTTGGATCCAGTTTTTAAAAGTATTGAAAAGACCTGAAAATACATAACATGGGATCTCTAAATCGAGCATGATAGCAGCATAGTACAGTTCCTTTCTCCATGTGCTCATACCATTTCTTCCCCTCTAATCAACCTGTTCAGAGATGTTATTACATACCTCTGGAGCAGGTGGAACTTGAACTCAGCCTCCCTACCCAGGACCACGAGGCCTGGCATTTTGCAATAAGAGTCGCCTTGTAGTTTCTCCTTAAATGCATATTTGCCATTCAGCTCAAGTACATGTGCTGGTGACATTCTTGTTCTACCCATGCTATGCTCTCTACGTCTACAGCCACTAATTTTGAACTCCCCAAAAGTGGAAACATATTCTCTACATTTAGCCTAGAAAACCTTTCCATAATTTTCAAGCCCGCTGTTTGTTTAAGCCACTCTCAACATCTATTACTCAGAGAGAAGAAAAGACAAGACTGGGGTTAGTTTCCACACTGGTATCATCCTTGTACATTGTTTTTATATTGTGTCCAAGTCACTTTGATCAGCCTTCAGTCTCACAAAATGATGGTCTGCCTTGGTCAAGCATCACCAAGCTCAGGAGCCAAATGTTGCCATATTTGTTTCTCTCAATGGGCTGGAAAGGTGTATGACTCACTGACCTGTGTTGTTCTCTTGCATCCTCTTCTTAGCTGGGCCAGCATTTATCACCTGTTCCTAGTTGCCCTCGAGATGATGGTGGTGAGCTGCCTTCTTCAATTTTTGCAGTCCACATGCTGTCGGTCGACCCACACTTCCAGCAGGGAGGGGATTCCAGGTATTTGACTGAATGACAGTGAAGGAATGGTGACATATTTCCAAGTTGGAACTTGAAGGTGGTGTTCCCATGTATTTTGTCACTTGCTGTTTCTCCACACACAGTTTGATTGCAGCAGTTGCAACTTTTGAAATGCACTTCGATTTCAGCATCAAATGGCAGATTCCTGGTTATTCAATTTGCCCAGTGTCTTTACATACTTTTGATAATTTGCAAACACATAAAACAAAGTAGTCCAAGAGGAGTGTAACTAAAATTCAGTACAAATTAAACATCCCTGCTGTACTTTTCAATTCTACTTTGCGACAAATGAATCAAGTGGTTTGCTTGTTATTTAAGATATCTAACAAATGGGTTGTTATGAAATAAGTCAAAGTGAAGAGAACTTTAAACCAACATTGTTGAATGCAAGTCAGAGGAAGATAGTACTCTGTCCGGTCCACACCTTGCATTACTGCATTCATTGGTTGATTGTGGCCACCAAGATACAAGAGGTACATACAAATACTGGTGCTAATGCACTGATTATGAAATCGGAGAGATACTGAGAAAGACGAAAGAGACCAAAGCTTCTTGAAAAGGATGTACTTGAGAAATTACCCAAGAGGCATTTAAGAAAGTAAATGGTCTGGAACGCAATTACTTTGAATGAAAATTAAGAGACTGGCTCCAAAACTATGAGTAACCTATCATTGCAACAAATTCAGTCAATTCTTATTGAATTGCCAGTTAAAATAGAAAGGGTCAAAGAATAGTAATTATCAACCATGGTCTTAGTGAATGGTACAGCAGAATCAAGGGGCTGAATGGCCCACTTCTGCTCCTGTCTTACAGTCTTAGGAATAATTATAATGTATCAACAGTGCATATTTATAAAGGAGTGGGATTACAGTTGCTAAATGAAGCTGGATGCATGCTCATGTGATATTCTGACCACATGACATCTAATTCATGTGACATCTGGTAACATGACTTGATTTCAACTTGCTTGATACATACATGGTAGCTCAGTCTTCCGGAGATTGCTGACGAAATGAGGTGACAGTAAAGCTGAGAATGGGAAGAAAAGAATGCCAAGAACCACTTCTCCACTCTGGATGGTTGTGCTTTGCTAAGGTATTGACAGCTGTGATTTCTTTTAAGCTTTTCACTGCTATATAATTGTTAAATACACAATTTCAAAAGGCATTTCAGAATTTTGCTTCTATCATCTTTATTCATTCTCATTGAGCTTGTTGCTATTGTACAGTTTATAGAGAAACAAATACTGTAAAATGATCTTACGTGATATTGGGAAAGGCCTCAGGAATTTACCATCCAGTGCACCAAGATAAATTTTCATCGGCCAGGATGTCCGGAGCTGTGGAAAGTACAAATACTTTTAATACAATTTCCCATGGAAAGAATTTCTAGTTTAATAAAGAAATCAGCAATGAGCACATATGACAAAGGCTCTGCATTTTAAAATTCAAATTACTGGGAGATGCAGCACACTGGCAACTTAGAGTCAGACAGCCATAAAGATGTACAGCATGGAAGCAGACCCTTCGGTCCAACTCGTCCATGCTGAGCAGATATCCCAACCCAATCTAGTCCCACCTGCCAGCACCCGGCCCCTATCTCTCCAAACCCTTCCAATTCATGTACGCATCCAGATGCCTTTTAAATGTTCCAATCGTACTAGCCTTCAGCACTTTCTCTGGCAGTTCATTCCATACATATACCACCCTCTGCGTAAAATAGTTGTCTCTTAGGTCTCTTTTGTATCTTTCCCCTTTCACCCAAAACCTATGCCCTCCAGTTCTGGACTCCCCCACCCCAGGAAAACGACTATGTATCCTATCCATGCTCCTCATGATTTTATAAACCACTATAAGGCCAACCCTCAGCCCCAGCCTATTCAACCTCTCCCTATAGCTCAAATCCTCCAACCTTGGCAAAATCCTTGTAAATATTTTGAGCCGTTTCACATTTCACAACATCCTTCCGACAGGAAGGAGACCAGAATTGCATGCAATATTGCAAACGTGGCCTAACCAATGTCCTGTATAGCCGCAACATGACCTCCCAACTCCTGTACTCAACACTCTGACCAATAAAGGAAAGCATTTCAAATGCCTTCTTCACTATCCTACCTACCTGTGACTCCACTTTCAAGGAGCTATGAACCTGAACTCCAAGGTCTCCTTGTTCAGCAACACTCCCCAGGACCTTACCATTAAGCCTATAAGTCCGGATAAGATTTGCTTTCCCAAAATGCAGCACTTCGCATTTACCGAAATTAAACTCCATTGGCCACTCCTCAGCCCATTGGCCCATCTGATCAACTTACCATTGTAATTTGAGGTAACCTTCTTCGCTGTCCACCTCCAATTTTGGCATCATCTGCAAATTTACTCTCATGCTCACATCCAAATCATTTATATAAATGACGAAAAGTAGAGGACCCAGCACCAATCCTTGTGGCACTCCAATGGTCACAGGCCTCTAGTCAGAGAAACAACCTTCCACCACCACCCTCTGTCCTCTACCTTTGAGCCAGTTCTGTATCCAAGGGGCAAGCACTCCCTGTATTCCATGAAATCTAAACTTGCTAACCAGTCTCCCATGGGGAGCCTTGTCAAATGCCTTACTGAAGTCCATATAGATCACGTTCACTGCATTCATCAATCCTTTTCGTTAAAAAAACTCAATCAAGTTTGTGAGACATGATTTCCCACACACAAAGCCATGTTGACTATCCCTAATCAGTCCTTGCCTTTCCAAATACATGTACATCCCATCCCTCAGGATTCCCTCCAACAAATTGCCCACCACCACCATCAGGCTCACCAATCTATACTTGTCTGGCTTGTCCTTACTTCTTAAACAGTTGCACCACGTTACCCAACTTCCAGTCATCCGGCACCTCACCTGTGACCATTGATGATACAAATATCTCAGCAAGGCGCCCAGCAATCACTTCCCTAGCTTCCCAGAGCTCGAGAGTACACCTGATCAGGTTCTGGGGATTTGTCCACTTTTATGCATTTCAAGACATCCAGCACTTCCTCCTCTGTAATATGGACATTTTGCAAGGTGTCACCATCTATTTCCCTACAGTCTATATCTTCCATGTCCTTTTCCACAATAAATACTGATGTATTTAGTACCTCATTTAGTACCTCACCCATCTCCTGCTGATCGCCTTGCTGATCTTTGAGGAGCCCTATTCTCTCCCTAGTTACCCTTTTGTCCTTAATGTATTTGAAAAAGCCCTGTGGATTCTCCTTAACTCTATTTGCCAAAGCTCTCTCATGTCCCCTTTTTAACCCCCCCGATTTCCCTCAAGTATACTCCTACTGCCTTTATACTCTAAGGATTCACTCGATCTATCCTGTCTATACCTGGCATATGCTTCCTTCTTTTTCTTAACCAAACTCTCAATTTCTTTAGTCATCCAACATTCCCTACACATACCAGCCTTTCCTTTCACCCTTGCAGGAACATACTGTCTCTGGATTCTCGTTATCTCATTTCTGAAGACTTACCATTTTCCAGCTGCCCATATACCTACGAACATCTGCCCCAATCAGCTTTTGAAAGTTCTTGCCTAATACCGTCAAAATTGGCCTTCCTCCAATTTAGAACTTCAACTTTTAGATCTGGTCTATCCTTTTCCATCACTATTTTAAAATGAATAGAATTATGGTCGCTGGCCCCAAAGTGCTCCCCCACTGACACCTCAGTCACCTGCCCTGCCTTATTTCCCCAAGAGTAGGTCAAGTTCTGCACCTTCTCTAGTCGGTACATCCACATACCGAATCAGAAAATATTCTTAGACTGACTGTCATACTGTTAAGTGTGTACATGTCTGGAAAGTTAAAATCCCTTACCATAACCACCCTATTATTATTACAGATAACGGAGATCTCCTTACAAATCTGTTTCTCAAATTTCCCACTGACTATAAGAGGGTCTACAATACAATCCCAATAAGGTGATCATCCCTTTCTTATTTCTCAGTTACACCCAAATAACTTCCCTGGTTGTATTTCTGGGAATATCCTCCCTCAGTACAGCTGTAATGCTCTCTCTTATCAAAACACCACTCCCCCTCCTCTCTTGCCTCCCTTTGTCCTTCCTGTAGCATTTGTATCCTGGAACATTCAGCTGAATGTATCCAGTCCATTCCTGAGTTATGTTTCTGCAATTGCTATGATATCCCAGTCCCATGTTCCTAACCATGCCCAGAGTTCATCTGCCTTCCCTGTTAAGCCTCATGCATTGAAATAAATGCACCTTAAATTTATCGGTCTTACCTGGTTCTCTGCTTTGTCCCTGCCTGCCCTGTTTGACTTGCTTCTTTTATCATCTGTAATGTCTCAAATTGATCTCTTTCCTCACTATCTCCATGGGTCCCACACACCACCACCACCACCCCCACCACAATTGCTGAAATCCCCCAGAATAGCTCTAACAAATCTCCCTGCCAGTATATTAGTCCCCTTCTAATTCAGTTGCAATCAGTCGTTCTTGTACAGGGCACTTCTACCCCAGATGAGATTCCAATGATCCAAAAGTGTGAACCCTTCTCCCATACACCAGCTCCTCAATCATGCATTCATCTGCTCTATCCTCCTATTCCTACCCTCACTAGCTCCAGCACCAGGAGTAATCCAGATATTACTACTCTCTCGGATCTCCTTTTTAAATTCCTGCCTAACTCTGTATATTTCCCTTCAAAATCTCATCCTTTTCCTTTCCTAAGTCATTGGTTCCAATATGTACAAAGACCTCCTGCTGGGCCCTCTACCCCTTAAGAACATTCTACACCATCTTGGAGACATCTTTGATCCTGGCACCAGAGAGGCAACACACCATTCTGGTTTTTTGCTCCTGGCCACAGAAACGTCTGTCTGTGCCTCGGACTAGAGTGTCCCCTAACACACTATAGGAACCTGACGTACCCCTCATTGCATTAGAGCTAGTCTTGATGCCAGAAACTTGGCTGTTCGAGCTACCTTCCCCTGAGAATCCATCACCACCTACATTTTCCAATACAGCATACTTGTTTGAAATGGGGATAGCCACAGAAGCCTCCTGCACTACCTGCCTATCTCTCTTACCTTTCCTGGAGTTAACCCATCTATGTGACTGTATCTGCAATTTGTCTCCCTCCCTATAACTGCCACCCATCACACCCCCTTCCACTTGTAAATTCCTGATTGCCTCTAACAGTCTCTCCAACCGGTTCATTCGGTCTGATGGGATTCGCAACCAATGACATTTATTGCAGATATAATCCTCAGTAACACGTAAGCTCCATAAAAATTCTCACATCCAACAAGAGCATATTACTCTAATGGCCATTTTTTGCTTCTTCCAATCTACAGACACAGAAAATAGCACTGTCTTATTCCTCAACAAAACACTGCTCCAGCTTAAATAAATACTTATGGCTTATATTTTTAAGATTAACCAAAAGACATATCTCAATATAACATAATCAAGAAAGAACCCACTCTACAGACTACTGCAGGCTTACTGTAGGGTCACACTTAAAAATATTCACACAACTGTTTCTGCGCTGTGACGTCTCCCAAACAAATTCCTCCAAGATTAGTTGTGAATTTCATTGTTTGCTAATTTTCTCAGATGCACTCCGATGTCCAGCAGTAATGCATTCAAACAGCAAAGTCAGCAACTGCACAGGTTCACTGAGGTGTCAGGGAGCAGTATGGGTCTGGGTCTCTCGCTCTCTCTCTCGCTCTCTCTCCAACCCCGCAATGACCTCACTATATGCTGCCTTTGTCTGTTTCTCTCCCTTTTATAAAGCGCTGTTGTTTTGACTTTTTTTCCCAAGTTCCAAAACAATGCAACAGCATATAAAACAGTAATTGCTGCTCCCGGAATGAGGAAATCACCTCCAACATCTAAAATATCTCAAAGGAGCAGCCTGTTGCAGCCAGAAATTTTTCCCATTCTCCATCTTGAATTACCCAGTATCCACAACATCCAAATAATTGTAGCTGTCCTTTTAGCATTAGAAACTTTTTAAAAATTCTGTTGTGTGTTGGGAATGTTGCTGGTTGGCCAGCTAGCATTTTTATCGCCCATTGAGAAGGTGGTGGCAGGATGTCTTCTTGAACTGCTGCAGTCCATATGCTGTAGGCTGACCCACAATGCCTTTAAAAAGGAGAGAATTCCAAGATTTTGACCCAGCAACATTTAAGGAATGGCAATATATTTCCAAGTCAGGATGGTGAGTGGCTTGGAGGAGGAAGCTGTTTAATCATGCACCACCATCCATGACTAGATGTGGCAGGATTGCAGAGCTTAGACTGATTTGTTGATGCGTGATTGCTTACTTCATCACTTGCTGCTAATGCTGTTTGACACAAAACTAGTCCTGTTTTGGAGCTTCACCAGGTTGACAACTCACTTTTAGGAATGCTTGGTGATCCTCCTAGCACACCCTTCTGCACTCTCCATTGAACCGTGGTCAACCCCCTGGCTGGATGATTATGGTTGAGTGTGGGGATGAGCTGGACAATGAGGTTGCAGATTGTTTTGGAATATGATTTTGCTGATGGTCCACAGCACCTCATGGATGCCCAATCTTGAGTCATTGATCTGTTCAAAATTTATCCCATTTAATACAGTGACATACAACATTGCACAATGCAACGCAGCATGTTCTCAATGTGAACGCAGGACATGGTCTCCACAAGGACTGTGTGGTTGTCACGCCTACTGATGCTATCATGGACAGATGCATCTGCAGCAGGCAGATCAGGAAGGATGTGATCAAATGTGTGTTTCCCTCACCAGCTGCTGCAGACTCTTAAGTCAAGAAGAGTACTGGCACACTAAGTGAAGGGAAAACTGTTAAGGGGCAGAAACACGGTTAGTCTGCCTTTCAGGGCTGTCAGTCAGAGTCCTCCATATATTAGGATTAAACAGAATGTCAGATACCTGATCATCTTGGCCCGTTCTGCCCTATGGCAACATGTTTATACTGGAATGAAGATGATTCAGATATTAAGGGAGATGAAAGTGGATGGTAATTTTGAACTGCATCCCCGGAATCAATCTTGTAAACTTGCTCTGGACCACATCATCAGGCAGAACAGAGGAATGGTGGATTGCACAATTGAAACTTGGGGAAAGGTAACAGTGAGTGAAGGAAGCTGTTGCAGGCAGTAATGATAATGGCAAAGTATGGTTCTTGTGGGCGATGGGTACAGTAGTGGAAACAGCAAGCATGAGGTATCGGAGAGGTAGTACTTAGGTTGGCTGTGTGGACGTTGTTCCTGCATTGCACTGCATTCCTCCAGATGGGGAGGCTGAATTAACATAGATGGCAGCACTGATTAGGCAGTCATCGTTTGGTAATGTATCTAGATTAGAGTGGTGCTGGAAAAGCACAGCGGGTCAGGCAGCATCCGAGAAGCAGGAAAATCAAGGTCTTGGGCAAAGGCCCTTCATTGGAATGAAGGCAGGGAGCCTCTGGGGTGGAGAGATAAATGGGAAGGGGGTGGGGCTGGGAAAAGGTAGCCAAGAGTACCATAGCTGGATGGAGGTGGGAATGAAGGTGATAGGTTGGAGAGGAGGGTGAACCGGATAGGTGGGAAGGAAGATAGGCGGGAATGAAGATAGGCAGGTAGGACAGGTAGGACAGGTCACGAGGATGGTGGTGAGCTGCCAGGTTGGAACAGGGGTAAGGTGGAGGGAGGGGAAACGAAGAAACTGGTGAAGTCCACATTGATGCCCTGGGGTTGAAGTGTTCCGAGGCGGAAAATAAGGTGTTCTTGCTCCAGGCGTCAGATGGTGAGGGAGTGGTGGTGGAGGAGGCCCATGACCTGCATGTCCTTGGCAGAGTGGGAGGAGTTGAAATGCTGGGCCACGGGGCGGTGGGGTTGATTGATGCGGGTGTCCCGGAGATGTTCCCTACAGCGCTCTGTGAGAAGGCGTCCAGTCTTTCCAATGTAAAGGAGGCTGCATCGGGAGCAACAAATACAATAAATGACGTGTGGATGCGCAGGCGATAATTTGACGGATGTGGAAGGCTCCTTTGGGGCCTTGGATGGAGGTGAGGGGGGAGTTGTGGGCATAGGTTTTGCAATTCCTGTGGTGGCAGGAGAAGGTGCCAGGAGGGGAGGGTGGGGTGGGGTGTTGGGAGGCATGGACCTGACCAGGTAGTCGCTGAGGGAATGGTCTTTGCGGAAAGCGAAGAGGGGTAGGGAGGGAAATTTGGAGGGGTCCATTTGGAGGTGGCAGAAATGTCAACAGATGATGTGGTTTATGCGGAGGCTGCTAGGGTGGAAGGTGAGGACCACGGAGGGGTTCTGTCTTTGTTGCGGTTGGAGGGGTAGGGTTTGAGGGTGGAGGTGCAGGACATGGATGAGATGTGATGCAGGGCATCTTCAACCATGTGAGAAGGAAAATTATGGTTTTTAAAGAAGGAGGCCATCTGGTGTGTTCTGGGAGCAGATATGGCGAAGGCGGAAGAATTGGGAATATGGGATAGCATTTTTGCAGGAGATAGGGTGGAAAGAGGTGTAATCCAGGTAGCTGTGGGAGTCGGTGGTTTTGTAGAAAATGTGAGTGACAAGTCGGTCGTCACTAATGGAGATGGGGAGGTCCAGGAAGGGGAGTGAGGTGTCAGAGTTGGTCCAGGTGAATTTAAAGTCTGGGTGGAATGTGTTGGTGAAGTTGATGAACTGCTCAACCTCCTTGCGGGAGCACGAGGTGGCACCGATGCATCGGGAGAGGAAGAAACTGCGGGCTTGGAGGCCCTGGTCATGGCGGATGGAGGTGTAGAGGGATTGGATGTCCACGCTGAAGATGAGGCATTGGGGGCCAGGGAAACGGAAGTCTTAGAGGAGGTGGAGGGTGTGGGTGGTGTCCCAAATGTACATGGGGAGTTCCTGGACTAGGGGGGCATTGGACAGTATCGAAGTAGGCGGAGATGAGTTCGGTGAAGCAGGCTAAGACAATGGGTCGGCCGGGGTGGTCAGGCTTGTGGATCTTGGGAAGGAGGTCGGATCGTGCAGTGCAGGTTTCCCCTGTACTGATCAGAGGGGAAGCAGACATCCCAACTGTGTACACCCCATTCAGTCGTGCCTCTAGGTCCTGTTCACAAATCAGGGTGACAAAATTCCCTAGTCTGCCACATCTAAAGCAAATGTCAGGAATCATGCAGGGCGGATCCTGTGAATAATTACCTTTAAAAGGCAGCAACAGGGCCAGGGATGCCAGTCAATTCTGGGACATTCCAACAGTGGCAAATTGTTCAGCAATGCCATGGGTATAAAGTAAGTAGGTAATAAAACAAGTTTGGTAAGATTTAGCAAGAAAACCCCATCGGCCTTAAAACCTCAAGAAAACAAAATTGATGCAACTGACAAAAAAAATCTTAAGATTGAGCCCTTTGTGTCATCCTCCCCATTTGCACACCCACCTGTTTTGTGTTATCCATAACTTTGCAACAGAACATCATTACCATAAATAATTATGCTTCCAATACTGATCCCTGTGGCACACCACTAGTTAGAGCTTACTATTCTGAAAATATCCTCTTTATCACTACTGTATTCTACTGGTTAGCCAATCCACTAACCATTCTAATATACTATCCCTAACTGACCTTATCAAGTAACCTACTGTGCAGTAGGTTACTTGATAACACATTTTAGAAATTCAAATATTGCTTGGTTTCCTTTGTCATAGTCATAGAGATGTACAACATGGAAACAGACCCTTCGGTCCAACCCATCCATACTCACCAGATATCCCAACCCAATCTAGTCCTACCTGCCAGCACCAGGCCCATATCCCTCCAAACCCTTCCTATTCATATACCCATCCAAATGCCTCTTAAAATGTTGCAATTGTACCAGCCTCCACCACATCCTCTGGCAGCTTATTCCATACCCATACTACCCTGTGTGAGAAAACTTTGCCCCTTGGTTCTCTTTTATATCTTTCTCCTCTCACCCTATACCTATGCCCTCCAGTTCTGGACTCCCCGACCCCAGGGAAAAGACTTTGTCTATTTACCCTATCCATGCCCCTCAATTTTGTAAACCTCTAAGGTCACCCCTCAGCCTCCGACACTCCAGGGAAAACAGCCCCAGCCTGTTCAGCCTCTCCCTGTAACTCAAATCCTCCAACCTTGGCAACATCCTTGTAAATCTTTTCTGAACCCTTTCAAGTTTCATGACATCTTTCCGATAGGAATGAGCTGGGCATTTATCCACATTTACCCGTTTCAAGACATCCAGCACTTCCTCCTCTGTAATCTGGACATTTTGCAAGATGTCACCATCTATTTCCCTACAGTCTATATCTTCCATATCCTTTTCCACAGTAAACACTGATGCAAAATACTCATTTAGTATCTCCCCCATTTTTTTGCAGCTCCACACAAAAGCTGCTTTGTTGATTTTTGAGGAGCCCTATTCTCTCCTTCTGTCCTAGCCATTACCTTAAAAAACCGGAATAAATTTTTCAGACACAATTTCCTCTTCATGAAACCATGCTTGACTATATGACGTACAGCAAACTTTGTTTTAACAGGTATCTTCTAAACTTGCTTCAGGTAGTTGAAATGTAAGATCTTCACTTTCTGTATTATTGCATTTGAGGACGTGAGCAAGAAGGCTCTTGGCTAAGTTCTATTTAAGGCAAAACTATATTATTATTTGTGACTTATGCTATAAATACACAATGATGTGTATACAACCTGCACTATGTATGTTACAAAGTGTGTGTATTTACATTGATTATGTGGACCTCCATCAACTGGAAGACTTGATCAACCTGTACATTCCTGGTCCCATTGGTGCAACTCTCATAAAAAGGTTTACAATATTTCTAAATGCTCTGCTGTTAAATCCATTATAATAAACTTTAATATTTTCCTAATGACACATGCTAAGCTAACTGACTATAGTTACTTATATTTTGTCTCCTTCTCTTTTTGAAGAAGGATGTTACTTTAATAGTTTTCTAATCCTCTAGGACACCTCCAGAATCGAAAGATTTTTGGGAGAGTACAGACAATACATTCACTATCCCTGCTACTTTTACTATCCTTGGATGAGATTTAAGGTTCAGGGGACTTCAGGTTTTGAACGCATTAGTTTCCCTCATACCTTTTTAGTGATAGCTACTCAACTTATTCCTCTGCCTCTTTATACGCATTGATTATTCAATATTTTTTGTATTACTACTAGTGCCTCTTATTGTGCAAACTGATGCAAAGTATTTATTTAACTCCTCTGCCATTTCCGGCATCCCTATTATATCCCCAGCCTCATTTTCTAAGGGGCAAATGTTCACTTCAACTTCTTCATGTTCATGTATTTGAAGACGTATTTACTGTCTATTTTATTTGCTAGTTTACCCTCAAAGTTTACTTTCTGCCTCGCTATATTTTGTTTGTTTTAAAGAAAGCATTACCAATACATTAATTTATTATCACAACTCTTAGCTTACTTGTGGCTACGTATGTTTCCTTTCCTTCAATTTGATGCTATTCTCAATTCCCCGGTTAGACACGGTTTGTTTCTCTCCTTTCTAGAATCCTTCTTCCTCATTTTGATATTTCTTTGTTGCCAGTCATTAACCATGTTCTTAAGTATCTGCCATTGTTCAGCAACCATCTTTTCTCCTGGATTCCTTTTCCAGCCAATTCTGTCCTCATCCCTATAAAATGAATCCTATTTATGTTTAGCACATTTCCTACCCAAGTTTCTCACTCAAACAGAATGCTCAATTCTATGCAACGGTTACTGTTTCAGAAGGGATGTTTCACTCGGATATCATTTATTACACCAGCCTTATTACACATTACCAGATCCAAAATAGCTTGATGCCCGTACGGATCCACAACATTGCAATAGGAAAATGTCTTGATTAAACTCTGATGATTTCTTACTTGTGGCTACGTCTGCCTATGTGATTTTCCAAATTTATTAATAAGGTTAAAGTCTCCTATGATTATTTGACTGATATTGTCACATGTACTGATTTAGTTTCTGTCCTAAAGAATGTTAGATCTATAAACCATCTTACCTGTGTCAACGTTCCCTTGTTATTTCTTACCTCCACTCATTTAGATTTATTTTCCGATCCAAGATCATTTCATATGATTGTATTAATTCCAATCCAACAAGGCTGCCACAACCATCCCTTTCTTACCACCTCATTTTGAAAAATTGGATAACCCTAAATAATTAGTTCCTCCTTTTCATCTCCTTGGAAGCATATCTCCATAAATGCTACAACAGCGTACAGCAAGAATTAGTTTTACAAAAAACAAGTCCATCATGTCCGCACAAGTCAACAAATGCCTATCTATTTTAATCCCATTCAAGCACTTGATCTGTAGCCTTAAAATCTATGACATTCAGAACTTTTACTTCAGGTCAATCGCAGTCATTTTCTATAACTTCTTTAAATCAGAGTTATGTTCACTTTCACTGAAACACACTCCCATTAACCTACATTCTTTTTCATTGTTTTTCCACATCTACAGCCACTATCTGGGTTCCAAAACCAAAACAGTTTGTTACAATTACGGTTAATTATACAGTACGCTTGCAGACAGATGATTGATCCCTTTCTGTTTCCCAAAAATGAGCCCAGTAATACAGAAATTTCCAAGTCCTCCCTTCAGATCACTTCTTCAGCCAGTTATCTGTTCTATCTAGTTGTTTCTATACTCACAAACCTAGAGATTACAATTTTTGAGGTCTTGCTTTTCAATCTATCTAGCTCCATAAATTCTTGGAGAATCTCAGCCCTTTTTCTACACATGTATATGAACCATAACGTTCAACTGTTCACCTTCCCACTTCAGAATGCCCTACACTTGTTCAGTGATATATTCTTGACCTTAGGCACCAGACAAAATGCACGATCCTGAAGTCACACCTACAGCTGTACCAATGCCTGTCAGTACCTCTCACTGTTGAGTCTCCTACCGCTATTCTCTTCCCTGGCTTCTCCTCCCTTCTTTGCAGCTTGTTTCTGGCTACGCTACCCAGAACTATTACTCACCTATTCTTAGATGTTGGAACAATAATTGTTCTCGTATGGGATGCACTTTGGAGATTTCCTGATCACCAGCTTTCCTCCCTTCTTTTGACTGCTGGTAACCTACTCGTTCTCTAACTGAAACCTCTCTCTCTCACACCAATTCTTGAGCCATGACTTCAATACCTTGACAGTTTGCCCATGGGTCAGGTAGTAATTCCAAGATCACTTATGTATTACACATATTTGCTGCACTTTAAGTTTTGGGATGTTAGAATACTGGTCATGTACACATTTGAATACTTCAAACTGTGTGTAAATCTTTGCATTTTTGTGGAACAAACATTATTTGTAATGAACTAGATTTTAATATTATTTAAAGAAATATGGCTGACATGTTCTTAACGCTAAACAGCATTTAGTCTAAAATCATATAATTGGCCGTATCACTACACTGGTCAGATGTAAAATTTGTCTACAGAGGAATTGGTGCAGCCCTTCCAACTTTGGTCGCAACATTTTTAATGTTTTTGTTTAAACCATGTTTCAAGATCCACAAGATGCATTCTATTGCTCAAAAGGATAAGGAAGGGGGAAATAAGGCACATTAATTTAGCGATTATCCATGAACGACTAAAGGCATCTCTCTGTGGGAGAGAGAAATGTGAAGAGGTATCCTTCAAGCTATAAAGCAAGGGCCATGGCAAGGACATAACCTTGCATGAACTACCACTGGAGGGAATGGACCCGCACTATTGCGGTCATTCTGCATTACTCTCTACTTACCGAGCCAATCGAGCTAACTGACTCCCTCGTGGAAATGGTGTCGAGTGGCATGCAGACGGGGTTGGGGGCAGGCGACCGGGTTTGGGGGCAGGGTGGGGTTGGGAGCGGGGGCAGGGGCTCATGCACAGTGTGCTGCTAAGTCTCCTGAACAGGGAGCAGACTTCACAGAAAACTCCGAGCCCCGGAGAAAATCAATTAACCGAATAATTAATTATCCGAACGAAATAGTACCCGCACATCTCGCTTGGATAATCGAGGTTCCTCTGTACTATCCTGCACCAAATATTGACAAAATCTCTACATTATAACAGTGGACAAGTAAAGACTTCTAACAGACACTGAATTATAGAAAAATGATAATCTGTGCTGAAACAATTTAACCCATCATGTCTGTGCTAGCTTACTTAAGTAGCAATTCACGGTGCTTCTTCCCCCACCTTTCCCCTCTTAAGTTAACTCCTACTGTCTTTATACTCGAAGGATTCATTTGCTCTATCTTGTCTTTACCTGACATATGCTTCCTTCTTTTTCTTAACCAAACCCTCAATTTATCCAGTCATCTAGCATTCCAAGTGCTCCAGCAGTACAAGCAGCTAGCTCACCACACATTCTGAAGAATAAGTTGAGATGGGAAATAAATTCAAGCCTAACCAGCAAAGTCCATCGCCCAAGAATGATAAAAAAAGAAACCTTCAGGTGGCTCCTATAACTGTAGTTTCATTTTGAAGTCATTAGATGACAAAACGGATGCTGAGGCCACTTATGGACTACTGTGCCCTGTTCTGGTCACCCTGCTATAGGAAAGATATTAGAAATTGAAGAGGATTCAGAAATGATTTACAAAGATATTATCCCAAGGAGAGTCTGATTTATAAGGCAAGACTGGCTATGCTGGGACTTATTTCACTGGAGACAAAACAAAAACTACAGATGCTGAAATCCAACGTCGACAAGGAGGAGGCTGGAAGAACACAGCAAACCAGGCAGCATCAGTAGGTGGAGAAATCAATGTTTAGGGTGTAACCCTTCTTCAGGGCTTATTTCATTGGAGCGTAGGAGGTTGAGAGGAGACCTAAGAGGTTTATAAAATCATGAGGGGCATTGATAAGGTGAATAGAAAAAGGTCTTTCTCCCAGGATTTGCGAGTCCAAAACTTGAGAGCATAATTTCAAGTGAGAGGAGCAAGATTTAAGAGAGGTGTGAAGGGCAGCCTTTTCCACACACAGGGTGGTTTATATATAAAGAAAGTGGTACATGCAGGTACAGTTACAACATTTAAAATACATTTGGATAGGTACATGAAAAGGATATGAGCCAAATGCAGACGAATGGGTCTAGTTTAGTTTGGAAAACTTGTTTGGCATGGTTGAGCTATACCGAAGGGTCTGTTTCTGTGCTGTATGTTTTTAATCCAATAATATAATTTCACAGTAGGGAGCTCAAAACTGCACAATGCAATCCAGAAGTAGCCTCACCAAATGCTGTAGCAAAAATTCCAAATTTTTATACTCTATTCATCTTACAATTAACACCAACATTTACTTGCTTTCCTAATCACTACTATAGCCACATACTTCTGATTCACACACCAGATGCCCAGAACCCTCTGAATCATTGAATTCTGCAATCTCTTTTCATTTAAACAATTATTTGCTCTTTCAATTTCTTCAAAGTGGATAAGTTTACATGCCCCCACAATTTATTCCACCTGCCAAATTTTGTCAACACATTTTCATTATTCCAATGTTGACTATGTCCCTCTTGACAACTCACTTTTCTAGGTCATTAGACTCTTCAACTAAGTTGGTAATTTTCAAATAATTAAAAGAAAATTAGTTGACTGACTGCAATATAGCATGAATCTTAATTTTTTTTCCACATTTTAACATCAATCGTATCAATTCCCTTCCTCCATACCAGATTGGAAGAATACCGCAAAAATTCATTGTAGAGAATTTTCCTGACATAACAGGTACCATTTCATCATCATTAAATTTCTTTCCTCTGATTCTTTGCTTACTTTGAAATGATTTGTGCCATTTATCAATTCAGTAGCAGCATGCTTGCCTGAGTCAGAGGTTGAATTTTCAATGGGGAGAAAGTGAGGTCTGCAGATGCTGGAGATCAGAGATGGAAATGTGTTGCTGGAAAAGCGCAGCAGGTCAGGCAGCATCTAGGGAACAGGAGAATCGACGTTTCGGGCATTAGCCCTTCTTCAGGAATTTTTAATCCCTACTCTAAACACTTCAGCATACAGCTGAGATTGACACTCTCGAGCTAAGCTGAGGTGGATGCGACACTGTTAGAGGTGCTGTTTTCAGATGAGATGTTAAACTGAGGCTCCATCTACCTGCTTAGGTAGATATAGATACACCTTTAGCAACATTCTCCAGGTGTCTTGGTCAATATTTTCTCTCAATTAACGTCACTAAAAACAAATGACCAAGTTAACTGACAAGCAGTTTCCCACAGGGTTCAGTGTTATATATTAATGATCTGAATGAAGGGACTGGGGGCATTCTAGCGAAGTTTGCCGATGATACGAAGTTAGGTGGACAGGCAGGTAGTACTGAAGAAATGGGGAGGCTGCAGAAGGATCTAGACAGTTTGGGACAGTGGTCCAGGAAATGGCTGATGGAATTCAATGTGAGCAAATGCAAGGTCTTGCACTTTGGAAAAAAGAATGCAAGCATGGTGAGAAAATTCATAAAGCCAAAGTACAAAGGGATCTGGGAGTGCTAGTCGAGGGTTCTCTAAAGGTAAACATGCAGGTTGCGTCCATGATTAAGAAAGCAAATGCAATGTTGTCATTTATCTCAAGAGGGTTGGAATATAAAAGCACCGTTGTGCTACTGAGACTTTATAAAGCTCTGGTTAGGCCCCATTTGGAGTACTGTGTCCAGTTTTGGTCCCCACACCTCAGGAAGGACACACTGGCACTGGAGTGTGTTCAGCGGAGATTCACATGGATGATCCCTGGAATGGTAGGTCTAACATATGAGGAACGGCTGAGGATCCTGAGATAGTATTCATTGGAGTTTAGAAAATTAAGGGGAGATCATAGAAACTTACAAGATAATACATGGCTTGGAAAGGGTGGATGCAAGGAAATTGTTTCCGTTAGGCGAGGAGACTAGGACCCATTGACACAGCCTTAGAATTAGAGGGGGTAAATTCAAAACAGAAATGCGGAGACATTTCTTCAGCCAGAGAGTGGTGGGCCTGTGGAATTCATTGCCGCAGAGTGCAGTGGAGGCCGGGACCCTAAATGTCTTCAAGGCAGAGATTGATAAATTCTTGATGTCACAAGGAATTAAGGGCTATGGGGAGAATGCGGGTAAGTGGAGTTGAAATGCCCATCAGCCATGATTAAATGGCGGAGTGGACTCGATGGGCCGAATGGCTTTACTTCCACTCCTATGTCTTATGGTCTTATTTAACTGCAATTAAAATGTGGGACCTTATTATGCATAAATCAGATACCATGCTTCATACAGAACAAAATCACAAATACTTAACGAGCTTAAAGCACTCTCAAACTTCCTGATGCAGTATAAAAGTACTCTGTAAAGACATCTTTTTAAAAAAAGTCATTTCCAATTATTTCTAACATTTTCTCATTCTCTTTATCTGTGATAACTCACTGTTTTTCACTGTTTCCAGTCATAACTTCCCTTTGTTGCATGGTGACCAGATTTACACAGTCATTCAAATGCTATCTGACAAATGAATCAGGAAGCCTTACCAGAATTTCCCCGATTTATAATTCAGAACTATCTTTCCTTCTTTTAATTTTTTTGCAATATTGTTTGGATGTTGAAAGTGACATCTACTGACATGTAAACTTTTGATCAGTTTGCCCAGGTTAATTCAATTCCATGTTCTGCACACTTTGATGTGTATTCTTACAATTTAGAATCAGAAAGTAAAGAAATGCTCTGAGCTTCCAATCCCCTTTGGTAACACCCAATCTACTTTAGCCCAAACTGCTCAGTATGAAAGAAACAGGATCAGATAAAACTCCAGAATTACATTCTGCCTAATCTTAAGTGAAACACATCTGAAGATTAAAATTTAAAAATCACAGAACAGGTTATAGTCCAACAAGTTTAGTTGGAAGCACTAGCTTTCGGAGGGCCGCTCCTTCATCAGCTGGCTGTGGAGGCTAAGGCGATGCTCACAGAATTTATAGCCAAAGGAGTCTAGTGGCATGGATTTAATTTAATTTAATTTAAATTTAAGATTGTTTACTGTATCACATCTCCATGACAATTGACTCCTTTGGCTATAGATTCTGTGAGCATCACCTTAACCTCCACAACAACCTGATGAAGGAGCGGCACTCCGAAAGCTAGTGCCTCCAAATAAACCTGTTGGACTATAACCTGTGTTGTCTGATTTTTAACTTTGTCCACCCCAGTCCAACACCTGTACCTCCAAGTCATGAAGATTAAATTAGTAGAATTAAAATCAATAGTAAGTGGCATTTATATTGGGGGCAGCATTACTACACTAAAACTTTCCGAACAGCAGTACAAACCTGACTCATGCCAAACACAAAGTTAGCAAATCTACATTTGCCATGCAATCAGATGTGAAGCATCCATATGTTAAATGCATTAGCTTCAGACCAAATTTGCTTTATTGTTGCAAGGAAACAATTATAAAACATACAGGATCCCACTTAACTGTCCATCAAGGGATGTGGCAAGGCCATTATTTAATGGTCTTCTCTAACTAACTATCTAATTCCTTGAAGGCTTGCTTAGCCAATGGCAATTTACATGGCAGTTGAGAGTCAACACTGTCATTGAAAGTCTGGAGTCATACAAGCAGCCAAGAGTCTGTCATATTGTCACATTGTCACAGACTGAGTGAGCATGGCAGTTCTCTCTCCTTAAAACAGAACATTAAATGAAATAGATGTGTTATTGCGGTAACCTGATTACTCCATGATCAATACTAGATTCTCAATCCAAACTTATTTAATTAGTAATTTGAAATTCCCCAAATGCCAGGGTGGAATTAAGATCTTTAAAGAAATGGCTGAGTCATAAATAAGTTGGCATAAATTTCCCAAAATTTGTTGAGTTCTGGAAAGGCTCTGAATGAAAAATAGTAGATATAAAATTTCTATTCTAAAAAAGGAGAAAGGCAGAAAAAAGGAAATTTCAGGTTGGTTAGCTTGATGTCTTTCATGGAGAAGGTATCAGAATGGATTATTGAGGAGTTATAGCTAGGCACTTCAATAAACACAAGGCAGTCAGGGAGTGCAAGTATAGTTGTGAAAGACATCATGTTTAGCCATTTATCAGACTTATTTGAAAGTGCAATATCCTGTGAATAAAGAAATGTCTGTTGATTGGTTCTGTACTTAGATTTGTAGAAGGCAGTTGGCAAAGAACTTGTTGCTTGCAGGATTGTGCAATTTTGGAACACTTCTTTAAAAGGTGGTGGGAGTGGGATCATTGAATATTGAAAGGTGGACATAGTTAGATTCTAGTTAGGAAGAGGAAATCAAAGATTATAGGGCAGTGTTGTGAAATGGGAGTGTAAAATTCAAAACTCAAAACAGATCAGCCATTACATGTTTGAATAGTGGAGCAGCCGCAAGGAGCAAAATAGAATTTCTTCTCCTAAACTATATATTTGAATATGCATTCATGTTCCTCAAATGTTAATTCAGGCCTCTAGATTACTAGTCCTGTAACTGTAACAATAACATCAAGTAGCTATTTGAAATAAATAGGTTTCTCAATGGGGAAGATCCTTATAAGACTTGGCAAATGGCAAGATGGTTCATTTACATACTTGCAGTTGGTGAGAGGCAATATACAGATTTTCTCTAACAACATGATGCCTTGCAGTGAACTGCACCATAGGAGGTTAAATGTCTAACCTAAGGTTGAGACCATGCTACTACATATTCATAGTTCCCAAAGTACAGAGCTTGCCACAACTCAACCACAAAATTGAATTAACAGCATCTTAAATGAACAGCATACCTTACTACCATTCATTTCTAGAACTGCTTGCAATTGGAAAAGCCAGGTCAAGTGTTCAAACCCTAATAAAAAGGTTGAAAAATTCAATAAAACTTTATCTTGCACTTAGTTATACACTGCTACAGTTATTACATCCTCAACATTCAGCCAACTTATAAGCTTGTTTATGATACAGTAAAATGATTTATGGAACAGACCGAGCAAGAGGAAGTTACACAAGCTAGCAAACCACAGATATAAATAAGTTTCCAAAAATCAATGCACTACTAAAAGATTTTGCGTTACGTGAGAAACATTAAATCTTCTCAACATGATTGACAGTAGCAGGGAACAGAAATGTTTCCTAATGTACTGTGTATATTTTTCAAAATCCAAAATACCTCAAATGGCTACATACAAATTTGATAAGCAAATTAATTAAATTTCAGCACATTATATGAAATTGTTCAATTGTGATTAGAATTCTTATTACATGACGTCTAAAAAAGGTGAGATGACACAACCAATATTTCATTAATTTCACAGAATGAATCCACTTTTTCTGGTACAGAGAGGACAGCAAAAGGGAAAGGAAAGGAAGGGATACTGTGGAGACCACAAAGCGTCATAGAGGCATAGAGATGTACACCACGGAAACAGACCCTTCAGTCCAACCTGTCCATGCCGACCAAATACTCCAACCCAATCTAGCTGCCCTCCAAATACGATGTTTCAATGTGACTTATTGGAGTCTGCTATTATTTGATGACAATGCTGGACTTTTAGGTAGGTGAAGAACAAGCAAAACAGATAACCATTTGCTGAAAAATGTAATCATATAGGAATCGATAACTAGTTTATTCAAGTCAAGCCACCTGAGTCCATGAACGAAAGCCAAACATATGACCAAATACCATCAAGAAGGCAAATGGAAAAATATTAAATGTTCACACAGCCAATTAGCTAAATATAAAGATTTAACCAGAAGGCCTTCACTTGGTGTTCAAGATTTCTAAATATTGCAACTTCCTTGTGTTTATAGAATAAGATCATCATTAGGGAAAATATATTCACTTTGAGAATTATATAGTTGAACAAATGAAAAAATGGTGTGAAAAATATAACTTGGAATTTTGCGCAAACCCTTAAGCTTGGTATTAGAATTTTCAATTGCACAGGAATAAAATTGTCCATGGAAAGTATTTTAAGAAAGCACTGTCGCTCGCTATATAAAAATGTATATTGAAAAAATAAAGCTTCAAAATAAAAAAATAGTTAAAGTAAATAAAAATAAATGCGGAACAGATTGCTATATAAAAATAATAAACCTCAGCATTCTCCAATTCCAGAAAATGAACAGTATAGACATGAAAGTAAAACAATGCATATCTAGTTACATGTTGAGTTAGTTACATTTCTACAAAATGTTGTATACAGCTATCTTCCTTTTGCCTCCAACTATGTTAAAAGATTTTGCTAAGGTATTAGGACAGTATCCAGTAGAGTACATACCTCCACCACACTATGTTAACTCAACACTGTTACAATTATGAAGCTGTCAGCTCATCAACCAGACAGCAAAAGCTTATCTGTAAACCTGAAAAAAAAACTTAAGAGCTTCCATCTCACTGAGGTAGCTTCAAGCCAATCCACATCCAGCAAATTGCTCTAAAATATGACATTTTGACATTTGGGACAAATTGCACTGCAATAGTGAGAGATTCAACAACAGTATAAATAAACAAGCCACGATATTGTAAAATAAATTTTTACTCAATATTTATGTATCTTTGAAGAAATCCTATCCAGATCTAGATCCGCAGCAAAAATCCTTTTCCACAATCAACCTACCCCCTCTCGTCCTCCTTCCCCCCCCCCCCCCCCCCCCCGCCTTAGGCCATCCCTTATCTGTGTACCACCTACTCTGAGCACCATCCACTAGATGTTTTGACATAGAAATAGACAACAAACCAGGGTAAAACATTACTCCTGTCACTGGGAGTGGGAGGAAGTAATGAAAATGAAATTTGACTTCGTAGTCAAAACAAATCAGTAGCTCCGATACCATGTACTTCATTACATAATGGTCCCTATTATAAAACACCAAATTAGCTGGTTTACTGCCAGCAATGAGATAAATGATCAACTGGTAAAACACGATGAGAGTTATTTTGTTTTAATCAAATAGAAATACTACTTACTTTCATATTCCAAATTGATGTTTAATTCTTTTCTAAATGAACAAAGAAACCAAAAAAAACTGCAACATACGACAGTTAACAGATTCTCGTAAAATGTTTGCACTCGTAATTGAAATGGAGATAAACTCACTAAATGAAAGATATCCTCGAAGCATGTACTGAAAAACAAGACATCAAAATTCTTCCAAGAAACAGAAGAGAAACTGGAGGCCAAATTACAGCCTTCAAAACGCAAAAATACACACTTCTGCCAACTTTGACAAGCATGAAATACTTCATTTCCTTATAACACATTATAAAAGGGTAAACAAATAACAGAATTTTCACAAACCTTTTACTTACTACTCGCACATTGTGTAGTTCTCAGATTCACCCACAAATCATCATATGGTAAAGAGAAAAGCAAATTTTCATTATTAAAGGAAGGTAAATAGCAACCTCTAACTTTGACAGAGACCATTTTCAAAGATTCAAGTAGCAGATAAATGCTTTGTGAAGGTGCACAAGGTTGAACAGTACTGGTTTGCAGGTGCATTTTATTTCTAAAGAGCAATCAGATTTACTTCAGGTTCTCTATAATATATAAACAACCCGCAAGACACACGTGAATTACAATGAAATGTACATTCACAGTAATTCTTGACAGCCATATAAAAAACTAATTAGTGAAACAGGAGATGGGAAGACAAATTGCCAACTCCTCCATTGCACCTTCTGTTACGTTACCCAAATTTCCTCAAGAAATACTGTAGTTTTTCTTGGCATTGAAATTTTGGTGAAGTGCCAAGTCTTCCACTGAAGCACATCAGGATATCCATGCTGCCTTGTGTTTGTATACACAGATTCAATTACTCTACAAAAACAATAAAAGCTGCGTACATCAGAAAAATGTATTTGAAATAAACAAATATGCACTGATTGCATACATTTCCTGTTTAATAGAAATAGAAATTGCTCCACCAGCTTTCTTGCAGCCAGAACATTGACAAACATTACAATGCAACCATATCAATGGATTCAGTACATATTGAATGTGGTTTCTGTCATGAATTTTTATACTGCAACAAATCACAAAATAAAACCTTTTCACTCAATCTTGACTGTGCTATGATGCAAGAATGCAGAACCTTCATTAGGTAGCCACCAAATTGAGGAAGGAGTTAAAAAGATGGAATAGGCAAGAACATAATTACTAAAGTATTTCCTAATATCCACACATGGCAGTATTGTCAGAGTCATAGAGATGTACAGCACGGAAACAGACCCTTCGGTCCAAATTGTCCAGGCCAACCAAATATCCTAACCCAATCTAGTCCCACCTACCAACACCCAGCCCATATCTCTCCAAACCCTTTCTATTTATTTACCCATCCAGATACCTTTTATATGTTGCAATTGTACCAGCCTCCACCACTTCCTCTGGCAGCTCATTCCATACCCGTAGCACCCTCTGCGAGAAAAAGTTGCCCCTTAGGTCTCTTTTATATCTTTCCCCTCTCAGCCTAAACCTATGCCTAGTTCTGGACTTCCCCCATCCCATTGCCTATTTACCCTATCCATGCCCCTCAATTTTGTAAACCTCAAGAAGGTCACCCCTCAGCCTCCGACACTCCAGGGAAAACAACCTATTCAGCCTCTCCCTATAGCTCAAATCCTCCAACCCTGGCAACAACCTTGTAAATCTTTTCTGAACCCTTTCAAGTTTCACAACATCTTTCCGATAGGAAGGAGACCAGAATTGAACGCAATATTCTAACCAATGTCTCTACAGCTGCAACATGACCTCCCGACTCCTGTACTCAATACTCTGACCAATATCTACCTGCGACTCCACTCTCAAGGAGCTATGAACCAGCACTTCAAGGTCTCTTTGTTCAGCAACACTCCCGACGACCTTACCATTAAGTGTATAAGTCCTGCAATTGCTGTCTTGCTTTCCCAAAATGCAGCACCTTGCATTTATCTAAATTAAACTCCATCTGCCACTTCTCAGCCCATTGTCTCATCTGATCAAGGGCGGCACAGTGGTTAGCACTGCTGCCTCACAGCGCTAGAGACCAGGGTTCAATTCCCGCCTCAGGCGATTGTCTGTGTGGAGTTTGCACATTCTCCCCATGTCTGCGTGGGTTTCCACTGGGTGCTCCTGTTTCCTCCCACAGTCAAAAAATGTGCAGGTCAGGTGAATTGGCCATTTTAAATTGCCCGTAGTGTTAGGCGAAGGGGTAAATGTAGGGGAATGGGTCTGGGTGGGTTGCTCTGCGGAGATTCGGTTGTGGACTTGTTGGGCCGAAGGGCCTTTTTCCACACTAAGTAATCTAATCAAGATACCATTGTAAGCGGAGGTATCCTAGAAATGTATTACCATTTTCTGATTAGATTAGATTCCCGACAGCGTGGAAACATGCCCTTCGGCCCATCAAGTCCACACTGACCCTCTGAAGAGTAACCCACACAGACCCATTTCCCACTGATAATGCATCTACCACTATGGGCAATTTAGCATGGCCAATTCACCTAACCTGCACATCTTTGGACTGTGGGAGGAAACCGCAGCACCCGAAGGAAACCCACGCAAACACGGGGAGAACGTGCAAACTCCACACAGACAGTTGCCAGAGGCTGGAATTAAACCCGGGTCCCTGGTGCTGTGAAGTTGCAGTGCTAACCACTAAGTCACCGTGCCGCCCCTATACATGCATGTGAAAATAGGTTGTGTATGGCACAAAGAAACTTTTCAAGAAAGGAATATCAAACTACTGATAGAAATAAATGACTTAAATTTGCATTAAATCACTTTTCCGGTGTCATAATACCTCTGAACAGGCTGATTAGAAAATATGCACAGAGTGAAGGTGCTCAGGGTTCACATGCTGGTCAAAAGGCGATTTTCACCATTCCACTGGTGCTTGAAACTGAACATTAGCATCTCACAAGTTTAATGATTGTCTGTAATGAATGCAATGAAATGGGAAGGGGTCAGGGACAACAGGCACTCCATTTTGAAGGAATACAGTGATCATTCAACTAGTGCAGCCTGTATTCTGTGGACTTAATGATGATAATAAAAGTAGATAATTGTGAAAATGAAAAGAAAACTAGCGCAGCACCTTCAAATTGTTGCGCATCCTGAAGTTGAAACTGAAATGAATGGAGATATGATCCTTGTTACTTCTCTGCATGGAGAAGCAGGTTTAGCCCTCATCTTTAGGGTTATATCACCAATGACTCAAAGTGAAGTGCTTTTTTCCAGTCTTCCTTCCTAATGTAGGAACTTTACAGAGAATCCCATGCCTTCTCACTAGTGAGATGCTGATCACTTTTGGCTGCTTTCCTAAAAGTGAAAAGGCAGATGGAGTGTACTGGGGCTGACAGCAAGCCCAGGAGTAGCAGCAGGCCATCAGAGAGGACTAGGAGCACCTGGGTCAGGGAGAAACCACAGTAACAGGGCCTTTCAGAATGCATTAAGTCTGTAGGACGACCAAAGATTTTCAACTCCCAACTGCAGTTCCTGAGGATAAGCAAGGTACAGTGTTGACACAGGCTCTGTAGACTACAGGACACTGGAATGGAATTAGCTGTCTGCAAAAGAAGTATCCAAGAGCTGCAGAGTGAAAGGCTGCCCTCTCTAAGTGACTATGAAGGAGCCAGCCACTTTGAACTTCAATGTGACTAGCTTATTCTAGTGGCAGGTGACATATGAGGATTTCTCAAATGTACATCCACAATACATGATGTCATGAGGTTGAAGGTGTATACTGTACCTTTACGAGAGAGTGAATGCTGTTTTGTACTGAGAGCTTACAAACACCTGTCATATGACTAACTAGCAGTCTCAGTGCACTAGAAAATTGAGAATATGTAATATTTGGCTGTGAAATAGATAGCCGAGTTGGTTGCTATTTTGACAACAATTCAAATGTAACTAGTTGAAATTATGCCCCAGGATACTAAAATAGAGTTTGAATTTATTGTTTAGTCAATCTTGAACCAATGCAACGATCCAACGTTTGGGGTATAAAACAGTAGGAATTTTGAAAGTCAAACAGAGTAACGGCCATTGAGAAAGACTGCCATTCAAAAACTCTATTTTCTTATATGAAAAATATTTGCAGTAAAAGCAAAACAACTCAGGGAGATCTTCAGCCAAAAGAAAAGACACAGATGATGACAATCACTGCATAGTTTTAAAATCAAGTTGATATAATTTTGATAAGTCTTTTTATTGAACAGTATATTGTTATAGAGTTGGAGGCAGATAATAAGCAATTCAGAGAAAAGAATGCTTAGAGTTGTGAACAGTTGTTGTTTAACATTCATTTTTAGAATTAAGGAAGAAATTGATATTCTCTTTAAATAGCAGAATTTGGGAGTTGTCGGTCACTCATATTTTAACAGATTACGAGGCGAGGTGAGCTTTTCTGAGTGTTTGGTTTAATTCGCAGAAAGGTTTACCGCCATGTTGTAACAATCAGAACAGTGACCAATGACATACATGTGAGACCAAACTGGTTAGTTTCATTGCCTGATAACAAGGTTACTTCTGAAGCCCAAGCAGCACGAGTCAGAAAATTAACTGGCTTTCTATAGGTGAAGGATGCCATCAACTGCAAACACATGGCACCAGGGCCATATCAGAATGTTGCAGAGTTCATCAATAGCAAGGCATTACATTTCAGTTTGATCAGCGATCACTGTGATCCCTTCAGGAGGTGTGTCTCACTATTCTGGAAGCTCCTCAACTCCTACATGCTGGAGCACTTATGTTTAAAGGTGTGTTTGTGAGTCTGTGTCCTTTAGAGGGCTGGAGAGACCAAACTAGACTGTAGACTAGTCATGTCATCTTTTGGTTTGCACTGTGGGACAAATTACAACCTCTATTATTATAGTTGTGTTCCACTTTGGTGGCCATAAATAAAAGCTTATTCCTGAAATTGTTCAATTGCTTGCCTGTAAGTGATGGCCCCTTTGAGGACAATGACAAGATGTGGATCTACAGTGGGCTTTGGAGGCAGAGTAGTGGGGTGGTAGAGAGGGCGTTTACACGGATCGCAGCTATGGACAAGTAAACTGTGAGATGTGGTGGTTAAAGTGACAATTGAGAGAATGAGTTGTTTTTTGCGAGGGAATGTCAGCAAAACTACCTACGTGCCATGAGCAGTAAGCTTTGTGACTGCTGTGCCAGGGAGAGGTATGCCGGATGCCTGTTCACATGCACAGCCACCTTTCAAAGATGGTATAGGCACATGGAATGCGGTCATTGGGTAGATTTCTAAGGAGTGATGGGTTGTTCTGAGAATGGTGTGAGATAAATGGAGATAGAATCAGATGGGTAGGAAAGGTAATTAGTAAAGCACATTTGTTAAGACATGACAAGAAATCTCACCAGGTATCAAGGTGAAAAACCCTCTAATTTATACAACACAACTCACGCTTCACCAAAACCAAAATTTGAGGCCATGGTGATTTGCCACTTTAAAGAATATATCATGCCAGTTTTAAACTCTACTGGAGTGTGATAATGGAGCTGGTACACATTCTCATGTAAATCAGCCTGCATTCAAGCATTACCATGCTGAGACAGTCACGGTCTAAGAATTCTATTCTCGTCACTTGTTTTGCAGACAAGACCCTGTCTCAGAGTGCTATAAACCAGTTAACAAGGAAACCGGACAAAAGGACTCCTCCTAAATGCTGAAACTCAAAAATTGAAAATCTGATCCACATTTCTTTTGAAAATTAGTCTTTTTAAACTTGGTTCCCATTTTTAATCTCTGTGCAAGTCACATGTTACTAATTCTTCACACACTTAAATTGTTTGGTAATTTAAGGAAGCCTGGTTAAATTTTTGTTTTAAAAAGCAGAAGTTCATTTGTGTTTAGGTGAAAAGCATCCACAAGGGAAGGGATCAACGGTCTCTTTAAGCCATTCCAATACGTCCACATGACGATCAGCATCAGCTTGGTGGCTCATGTAGTTGGGAAGAAAATCAGAATTAATGCTAGAAGGGATTTTTTTAAAATGAATGGAAGGTCTAATTCTAGAGCGAACTATACTGTAAACAAAAAAGCCTTGGGAAAAGTTGATGAGCAGAGAGATCTGGGAGGTCAGGTCCATTGTACCCTGAAGATGGCTGCGCAGGTGGGTAGAGTGGTCAAGGTGGTATATGGTATGCTTGCCTTCATTGGATGGGGTACTGAATATAAGAGCTGGCAGGTCATGTTAAAATTGTACAAGACTTTGGTTCAGCCACATTTAGAACACTGCTGAAAAATGTGTTGCTGGAAAAGCGCAGCAGGTCAGACAGCATCCAAAGAGCAGGAGAATCGACGTTTCAGGCATAAGCCCTTCTTCAGGAATGAGGAAGGTATGCCAAGCAGGCTAAGATAAAAAGGTAGGGAGGAGGGACTTGGGGGAGGGGTGTTAGGAATGCGATAGGTGGAAGGAGGTGAGGGTGATAGGCCAGAGAGGGGGTGGGGGGGGCAGAGAGGTCGGGAAGAAGATTGCAGGTCAAGAAGGCGGTGCTGAGTCCAAGGGTTGGGACTGAGATAAGATTGGGGGGGGGGGGGGGAAGGAGGAAAGAGGGGAAATGAGGAAGCTAGAGAAATCTGCATTCATCCCTTGTGGTTGGAGGGTTCTTAGGCGGAAGATGAGGTGCTCTTCCTCCAGGTGTCATGTTGCCATGGTCTGGCGATGGAGGAGGCCAAGGACCTGCATGTCCTTGGTGAGTGGGAGGGGGAGTTAAAGTGTTCAGCCACAGAGCAGTTGGGTTGGTTGGTGCGGGTGTCCCAGAGGTGTTCTCTGAAACGTTCCGCAAGTAGGCAGCCTGTCTCCCCAATGTAGAGGAAGCCACATCAGGTGCAGTGGATGCAGTAAATGATGTGTGTGGAGGTGCAGGTGAATTTGTGACGGATATGGAATGATCCCTTGGGGCCTTGGAGGGAAGTGAGAAGGGAGATGTGGGCGCAAGTTTTGCATTTCTTGTGGTTGCAGGGGAAGGTACCAGGAGTGGAGATTGGGTTGGTGGGGGGTGTGGACCTGACAAGGGAGTCGCGGAGGGAGTGGTCTTTCCGGAACGCTGATAGAGGAGGGGAGGGAAATATATCCTTGGTGGTGGTGTCTGTTTGGAGGTGGCGGAAATGACGAAGGATGATACAATGTACCTGGAGGGGAAGTGGAGGAGACGTGGTGGAGAGCATCATCAACAACATCGGAGGGGAAATTGTGGTCTTTGAAGGAGGCCATCTGGGTTGTTCGGTATTGGAACTGGTCCTCCTGGGAGCATATGCGGCGGAGGCGAAGGAATTCGGAATATGGGATGGAGTTTTTACAGGGGGCAGGGTGGGAGGTGGTGTAATCTAGGTAGCTGTGGGAGTCGGTCGGTTTATAGTAAACGTCCGTGTTGAGTCGGTCGCCCGAGATAGAAATGGAGACGTCTAGGAAGGGGAGGGAGGAGTCTGAGACGGTCCAGGTAAATTTGAGGTCGGGGTTGAAGGTGTTAGTAAAGTGGATGAACTGTTCAACCTCCTCGTGGGAGCACGAGGTAGCGCCAATACAGTCATCGACGTAGCAAAGGAAAAGGTGGAGGGTGGTGCTAGTGTAGCTGCGGAAGATGGACTGTTCCACATATCCGACGAAGAGGCAGGCATAGCTGGGGCCCATGCAGGTGCCCATGGCTACTCTTTTGGTTTGGAGGAAGTGGGAGGATTGGAAAGAGTAGTTGTTCAGTCAGTCGAAGGAGGGTGTCAGTGGAAGGGTACTGGTTGGGTCGACGGGAAAGGAAGATAACGCGTTAGGGACCATGGAGGAGGTGGAGGTGGAGGGCATGGGTGGTGTCCCGAACGTAGGTGGGGAGTTCTTGGACTAAGGGGGACAGGACCGTGTCGAGGTATGCAGAGATGAGTTCGGTGGGGCAGGAGCAGGCTGAGACAATGGGTCGGCCGGGGCAGTCGGGTTTGTGGATTTTGGGCAGGAGGTAGAAACGGGCGGTGTGGGGTTGTGGGACTATGAGGTTGGAGGTGGTGGATGGGTGATCCCCTGAGGTGATGAAGTTATGGATGGTCTGGGAGATGATGGTTTGGTGGTGGGAGGTGGGGTCATGGTCAAGGTGTCCGCGAGCTGGCGTTTAGCCTCAGCAATGTAAAGATCGGTGCACCAAACTACCACCACACCTCCCTTGTCTACCGGTTTGATAGCGAGGTTGGAGTTGGAGCGGAGGGAATGGAGGGCTGCACATTGCAAGGGTGAGAGGTTGGAGTGGGTAAGAGAGGTGGACAGGTTGAGGCGGTTAATGTCGCGGCGGCATTTGGCTATGAAGAGATCGAGGGCGGGTAAGAGGCCAGCACAGGGTGTCCAGGTGGATGGGATGTGTTGGAGGTGGGAGAAGGGGTCATCAGAGGTGGGCGAGAATCTTGGTTGAAGAAGTAGGCGCGGAGGCGAAGGCGGCGGACGAATTCTTTGATGTCTCGCCGCGTATTGAACTCGTTAATCCGGGAGCGTAGGGGGATGAAGGTGAGGCCTCTGCTGAGGACTGATCTTTCATCCTCAGAGAGGGGGAGGTCTGAAGTGATGTTGAAAATACGGCAGGGCTGGGAGCTAGGACCTGGTGTGGGGCTGGAGCTGGGAGTGGGGGGGGGGGGGGGGGCGGGGTTAGGCGTGTGGGTGGAGATCAGCATGGGGGCGGAGATTGGCGCGGGGGTGGAGACACATGCGGCGTGGTCGTTGTGCAGGTGATTGACGTCACTGGGGGCGGACGTAGATGCAGCGACGGCAACTCCGGGGACGGAAGTGGCTGCGGCAACAGCAGAAACGGTGTTGTTCCCGGTGGCTGTGGACCCCGCATTTAGAACACTGTACAGCTCTGGTCGCCACATTATCAAAAGGACGTGCATGCCTTGGAGAGGGTGCAGAGAGGGTTTACAGGGATGTTGCCTGGTATGGAAGGTGCTAGCTATCAAGAGAGGTTGAGTAGGTTAGAATTGTTTTCATTAGAAAAAAAAGGAGATTGAGGGGGGACCTGATTGAGGTCTACAAAATCATGAAGGATATAGACAAGGTGGATAGAGATAAGCTTTTTCCCAGGGAGAGGGTTCAATACTAACATGCGCTCAAGGTGAAAGGAGAAAAGTTTAAGGAGGATACACACATAAAGTACTTTATACATAGGGTGGTAGTTGCATGGAATGCGTTACCAGCAGAGGTAATAGAGGCAAGCACGGTAGAATCATTTAAGGTGCGTCTGGACAGATGCACGAGTAGGTGGGGAGCAGAAAGATACAGATTCTTAGAAACTGGGCAATAGGTTTAAACAGTGGATTTGGATCAGCACAGGTTTGGAGGACCGAAGGGCCTGTTCCTGGGCTGTAAATTTTCTTTGTTCTTGTTCTTCAATACCTGTGCCTTCTGCTGCTTCGGCCTGAAGGGTTGTACTCTGTCCATAGAGTTCTATACCACAGTTCTTTCTTTAAGTCCCTCATTAAAATAGAATTCTTCAATTAAGCTTTTAGTCATCAGCTCTATGTAGCTTAGTCTCATATTCTGTTTTGTGTTATTATGAAGCATATTGGGATATTTTATTATCTGAAAAGGTGTAACATGAAAGGCTTGCTTCATTGTTCCTGTAAAATAAATGCAATTTTTTTATCTCTGAATCTTCGGTCCGTTTGTTTCTTTAATAATTGGAGAAAAAAAAAACTGGATAAATTCTCTTTCAATGTGTCTGCTGCATGGACGTTACGATTACATATGCATGGTAAAGTGATCACCCAAACCTTTGTCAATCAACAAACCAATACGTCCTATAATTTTCACGTGTTAAGAGTTTTATCAAAGTTTGAAGTAGATTTCTGAAGTAGATTATCTGATGAACACTTAAGTAACCCACACACATCAAGCCAGTTTTCTTCTACTATCTGAAATGGAGGACAGCAAGACAAATATTGTATGCGCAATGTAAATATTTGCAATCTTGCTTTGCTTAGCTTCATTTACTTCAAGGTAGAAGGGATAAAGACTTTTTTTAAAAACCAAAGTTTAACATTTTTTCAAGGAAGAGAGAATATTTTCAAGTCAAGGAATAAGCACGTGTAGCTGAACTCTTCAGTGTTGGTGCATTATTGGTCAATATCAGGTCAGCAGATGCCCTAGAGCATAACCAATTATAAACAATTTTAATTTATCCATGGCATGTAATGCAAATTATTGATAGTTTTAAAGTAGAAAGTCTGCTTTAGGCTTATAGCCTATTTCTTTTATCAAATTTATTGAGAAATCCACTGAGAGCAATTGTTCAGCTATCAGTACGTCCCATTAACATGATAGGAGCTTTATATGTGGTTTCTTGTGAGCTATTGATATAAAAAATCTGCTTAACCAGTTTCCTCTCTGTTCTTTAATATATCATGGAGACAGACAGAAAGCTAAAATAGAGCATAATGTTTTCCACACATCTTCCTTTTCCTGAACGCACAACCTAACCTACTCACAAGTCCCTTCCTTTAACCTATAATTCACATCATGCCATTTCTCTAGCGTTGTGATAGACTATTTGGAGAGGAAATTATTTACCTTAAAAATTGGCATATTGATGCATCACGGAAAAGGGAATTGAGGTATGAAAAGCAGTCAAGGCTAAGTAAAGAGTGTTCAGTCAAAACTCACATCTACTTTACCAGCTCAATGAGGTTGGTTTCTACATCTTTACCTCCATAATCTTGCTTTGTAATTTTATTAAATTTTCACAATACCTATTGATATTTATTATTTAACCATATCACCACTGAAACAAGATTTGAACTATTACATTCTCTATCTTTATACAGAGGAACCTCAATTGTTGAAACATCGATTATCTGAATTTCAGATTATCCGAACAAGATCGCAAGGTCCTGATGCTTGGCTCAACTGTGTTAGTCAGCATTCGATTATCCGAACAAAATACTCCCCATCCATGTCGTTTGGATAATCGCGATTCCTCTGTACCCTATTTAATACCAAGTATGTCTTTAATAAAGTTCTTCCCCCAACTGTTTTATATAAATGATTTGGATGCGAACAGAGGAGGTATAGTTAGTAAGTTTGCAGATGACATCAAAATTGGAGTGCAGTGGACAGCGAAGGTTGCCTCAGAGTGCAACGTGATCTTGATAAGAGGGGCCAATGCGTCAAGGAATGACAGAGTTTAATTTAGATAAATGTGAGGTGCTGCATTTTACAAAGTCAAATCAGGGCAGGACTTATACACTTAATGGTAAGGTCCTGGGAAGTGTTGCTGAACAAAGAGACCTTGAAGTGCAGGTTCATAGTTCCTTGAAAGTGGAGTCGCAGGTAGATAAGATAGTGAAGGCAGCATTGGTATGCTTTCCTTTATTGGTCAGAGCATTGTGTATAGGAGTTGAGAGATCATATTGCGATTGTACAGGACATTGGTTAGGCCACTATTGGAATATGGTGTGCAATTCTGGTCTCCCTCCCATACGCAGGATGCTGTGAAACTTGAAATGGCTCAGAAATGATTTGCATGGATGTTACCAGGGTTGGAGGATTTCAGCTATAGGGAGAGAGACTGAAGAGGCTGGGACTATTTTCCTTGGAGAATCAGAGGCTGGGGGGTGATCTTATTGAGGTTTATAAAATCATAATGGGCATTGATAGGTTAAATAGACAAGGACTTTTCCCTGGGGTGAGGAAGTCCAGAACTAGAGGACATAGGTTTAAGGTGAGAGGGAAAAGATTTAAAAGGGACCTAAGGGGCAGATTTTTTCACAGAGGGTGGTGCATGCATGGAATGAGATGCCAAATAAAGTGGTGGAGGCTGGGACAATTACAACAGTTAAAAGGCATCTGGATAAGTATATGAATAGGAAGGTTTTAGAGGGATATGGGCTAAATACTGGCAAATGAGACTAGATTAGGTCAGAATACCTGGTCAGCATGGACGAGCTGGACCAAAGGGTCTGATTCCATGCTGTACATCTCCATGACTGACTCTCATTTCCTGTTTCTTCCCCAATGATTGGATTCTTTCCAAGACACCTCAGTCTTTGAAGTCCATACTTCTCTGGAGAAACATGTTGTAGAAAGCACAATAAACCACTACAATGACACTGGCCCTTGCAGAAGGGTGCAATGGTGACCAATGTTGACAAAATCAGTCAGAAACCTGACAGGCTGTTCAATCATTTTTTTCACCTTTCTACCAGTGTCTGGGGTTCCAGTAGCAGGGGTCACTACTGATCAAAGGATCTCCACAGTCCTAGGATATAGGAATAGATATCAGTTTTTAGGCCCATAAGGTCTGCTCTGTCATTCAATCATGGTTGGTAGGTTTCTCATCTCCATTCTCCTGCCTTCTCTGCATAGCCCTTCCTAGTCAAGAACCTATCCCTGCCTTAAATACACTCAATGACTTGGCCTCCACAGCTTTCCAAGTTCCACAGATTCATCACCCTCTGCGACAGGAATTCCTCCTCATCCATCCATGCACTTCAGAAAGTGGAGTGAAGATTTCAAGCAACCTATGTCAACAAGGCAATATCTTTAACAAAACTTTGGAATTACTCCACTCACATGCAAACAAGCATATAATGAAATTAACTGGAAACAGATCTTTTGATTTCATCTCTTTATTCTTTCATTTCACCTACTTTAATAATTTGGCACAATTCCAATTAATTTTAATTGGCTTTCCAAGTGACCATGCCACTTCAGCTTCTACAACCACAATATTCTGTACCATATCAGCAGGCTCATTGTCCAAACTTCAACAAATATTTTTCCTCTACTCCGGGGATCCAGTGGAATGGCAATCTTAAGAGTACAAATATGCAAAAAAATTGCTTTTTCTCTCCCATGCTGAAAAAAATCAATAGATTCTCAGACAAACTATGTGCCCCCTCTGGTGTTCTATGCAATCCCTTCAAGTATTGACCTAGACTGTTTACCACATACGTATTTTCTATTAAGGATTCCCCTGAATAAACTCTCCATGAGTTGGAGTCACACCTGGCATATAGAAGATACTTGTGGTTATCAAAGGTCTTGGAGCTGAGATAACTGATATGCCATCATTAGTTCCCTTGACCCAATCTTCATATGCTTTATCAGTGATGTTCCATCAATCATAAGCTCAGTAGTGTGGGATGTTTGCCCATGATGTTCAGCGCTATTGAAGCAATCCATGTTCAAATGCAACATCTGGACACAAGCCTCATTCCTAATGAAGGGCTTATGCTCCTGCTCCTCAGATGCTGCCTGACCTGCTGTGCTTTTCTGGTACCACCCCTCTGACTCTGATCTCCAGCATCTGCAGTCCTCACTTTCTCCACACAAATGCTAGATAACGATCATCTCTAATGAGAGAGAGAATCTAACCATTTCCCCTTGACATTCAATGTTGCTGCCATTACTGAATACCCTCACTATCAACATCTTTGGAGTTACCGATGATTAGAAACTCAGCTGGACTCACCACATAAGCACAGTGGCTACAAGAGCTGGTCAGAGGCTAGGAAGACTGTTTAAAGTAACTCAACTCTTGACTCTTCACAGCCTTCCTTCCACCATCTATAAGACAATCAGGAGTACAATGGAATACTCCCCAGAAATCTTCTATCATTAGCTGGTCTAACCTAAATCTGACTCCAGATCCAGAGGCTGACTCTTAAGTGTCCTATGAAATCGCTTAGCAAACCAGACAGTGGTCAGCAGCTTATGACCAACACAACAACAGGTGAATACTAAATGCAAGCTCGAGGGGTTGATTGGCCAACTGCTGTTCTTATCTTCTATGTGTCTGTGGTACTACTAGTGTGGATGGCCTATTTGTAGGAAGAAAAATGCATAAGAGATACGACCGCAAGCTGGCAACACAATAGTAAAATTATATGGCATTTACCAACTCTACAGGCAGTTAGACTGTCAAACTGCTCAGGGCAAGGAAAAACACAGGATTAGAACAGTAGATATTTTTCTGAAGAATTCCACAACTTATCCGGCTTGAGGCATGTTTCCAAATGACAAGCAAGCTTCTAGTTATTAGTTTAGTAGAATTAAAAGGAAAACCGAACTTCATCAGCCTCGACATAGAACAGCCGAAGCAAGAAAGGCAATATTCCCAATAGATTGTGAGAAGTTATAACTAATTTCAACAGTGCAGCTGGCAATGTCAGTTGGTTCAGTCATTTGCATGCACATGTTTAAAGTGCATTTTCTTTCCCCCCAAATTGCTGCAATCCCAACAAATTTGCTGAGCATTTTCACTAATCAGTACAAAATGATTCTGCTTATGAACAATTTCCGGCTCTGGCACTACTCCTGAAAATTGCAATGTGGCATAATTTCCCCAGTGATCCAAAGTCCCCTATCAAAACAATATATTGCAGGCCTTCATCAATTATTGACCAATAGTCCCACTGTCCCCTCTGGCAGTACTCACCAACAATAATAATTAGTTCAAGGCACAACAAATCATGTTTAAATATAATGAATTCTGCACACGATGACGGTCTACAAAATATCATACAAGAATTCTGTCAAACCAGGAAAACCTCATAACACAACCCATTTTCAAAAGAAAATTACTCAACATTAATTTTAATGAACAAGGTCATAATTTAAAGGGGAGACAAGTACCAATTTATATAGGTATAGTAAAATTCCTAGACTGAATCAGTACAACAGCTGCAGATCTGAATGACGCCCAAAAACAATTAATAGTCAGATTTTCCCAAATAACAATTCTGATGTCTCTCCTCACTCAGTACATTCAAACCAATCCAACACCGAACCCATACCTACAACTCCTCCTTCGAGGTTTCCATCAGACCACAGATAGGTTTCAGAGTCAGTCATTTTATGTAAAAAACACTGATAATTTTGGAACTTTAAATTTAATGCTATAGGTGCGCAGCCAGTGTATCAGCTGGCTCCTCATAGCCGGAGTTTATTTATCCAGTTGCCAAAGCACAGCCCTCATACAATCGGCTCTACATTGGGCATAAAACTACTGGGACTCAAAATGTCCACTGGGAAAACTTACTTTCACTGGTTCTTCCATGTGCCACTTTTGAGCGAATCCTGGTTGCTTCTATACTTGACTTGCAGCTAGCCGTGCACGACTCAGGCTTAAGAGAACAGGTCAGAACAAGCACGGGTCTTGCACAATACAAGTTGAACACTCACTCACAGATTGTGCATTATAATCTTTCATGAATTTATGCATTCATACTGCATTTTCTAGATTACATCAGATTTTTTATGGTGAAGAGGTTACATATGAAGAAAGTACTTTTTTTTTCAGAAAACCCCACTAACCTTTTAAAAACTAAAAATTAAAACTACAATTTTTTTAAAGTTACTTTTTAGTCACTTTTTGGATTCCAGCCAGCTCTAACTTTGTTTTTGATCACACAATACTCACGGACATTATGCCAAGTTAAACACTTCAGGACTGATTCTATTCTTAGTTACCACAGAAAGCAGCAAATTGCAGGAAAACCCAATATCATCGAGCACTAAAAATACACATTAGCAGCTAAGCGACAATACAGTTATTGGTTTTCCAAGCATTTGGGGCAGCAAAAAGTATATGAGGCAATGTTGTGACCATGTGGTCTGCGGCTGCTCCTTGGCTCAAGGATGGCTAGTCGATTTGCAGAACTTTGGGCATATGTGGCAGGATATCACACAAGACAATGAGCTACTGGTAGCAAGCTTTTCCCAGACTTCAATGTCAATGATGCCATGCTTCAAGAAGAACTTCAAATATTTTCTAACCATTTGCTCTTTTCTCCCTGAAACAGCCTTGAAAGTTAAGGAAACAAAAGCTGGCAGGAGGGGTGACTGGACACAACATCCAGTCCGTCAGAGTAATTTTGCAAGAGCTTTGCTGGAATCCTTGTAGAGAAGGACACCAACATTTCTTCAATATTCCTCCAACTCATGGAATTTTGCCAACAATATGTAATGCTGGGACAGCATCCTGTTCTCACTGTATTACAACAGTGCATTGCCAACAACTACTTGAGCAAGACTCATTATAGTTGGTGAAATGTTGAACTAGCACAACTGATCCAGTATTGGATCTCCTCAATGGTGGCCTTCCCAGAGATGTGGCCGCAAGATATGCAAAGTGTTCAATATTCCAGAATGATATAATTCAAGCAATCACCAGAGTGCACATGCCTTTCCAAAATCAAGATAGCAATACGCAGAGGAATTTATTATGTACTGATTTTATCGCAACATAAATGTTATTGCATGTTAAACCGTGGAAGTTTTACTTCAATTTACTCATATGGAATTCCCCAAAACATGAATAACTTGAGGATGGAAAAAATAAATCAAAGTTAACATTTATTAACAAGTGCAGATACTGTTCAAAGTAGTTATGTTTTTAAGAAAAATACACCAGAACCAATATTCTCATTTTTCATAAATTGTATTTCAATGTTACCTCTAAAGATAAACAGATTGGATAGACAACAGTATTACAGTTGTTAGGAGACACATGTACTCCAAAATACCACACATATTTCCATGCATAGAAATTACTGTCACCAAAACAGCAAGATTTCCTGAAGTATGGCGGATACATTTTTTTTCCACAGCCACATTAACAAACCTACAAAACATATTTTCTAGCATGAGAGCAAGAAGGAACAATGTTCCATGGGACTTCCCTGGTTGCTTTTCTCAGAGAATGGCTTGGTTAGCTGATTTTTAGAGATTCAAACTATGATGTAAAAGCAGCTGTTGAGTCACAAGCAGACAGTTTCATGCTTCATTATTTAAATTTAGTGACGATATAGGATATTACATGAAGCTTCTAGCCACTAACCTAACAATGCTGATTGACAGTTTAAACATAAAAGCCAATGGCAGATCAGGAGGGAAGTGTGAAGGGGAGAAAGGTTTTTTTTTTATAAAAAACACAGTTCTAGGTTATTATTCAGCTGCCTGGATTTCATCTTATTGTCTATACATGCACAGTAACCATTCTTAGATAGCTGTGAGGATTGAATTAATTTGACTAAAATGGCAGTGAAATGAATGAGATGAAATGGAAAGAAAATGTTTCCCTCAACCCCATTTTGATATCAATATATTCCAGAGCAGTGAACTGAACCCAATCCAACAAGAAATCTTTCTCCTTCCAATCAAAGTTCAATTTTTCCATCAGATCTCTGAGACACACTTGCACAAACATGCGTGTTGCAAAACAGTGAGTTGCATTGCTGGAGGCTCCTGTGTGGGCAGGATTCTATGCTTTCCCACAAAAAAAAGATGTGCATAGCCCCCAAGATAGTAAATCATCACCTTTATTTACAGGACATTTCGCTGACTAATAAAGTGATTCATCACTAATGATTGATAAGTTACTGAGTATCAAAATATTGGATCAAACCTGTGCCTCATAAATCCAGACATGTTTAGAGGAGCACCATTTACTAATGCTCAATGTCAATATTTTTGACTTCCAGCAGGAAAGCAAATTATGGCTAATTTACAAAACTGAGCTACATCTGGAAGTAACTCTATAAAAAGAGTTTATAACAAATAACTAGCATGATTATTTTTCTCTCAGATCTGTAAGAGCTTAAATGTAGCCCCAAGAAAACTGATTTCCTCTGACATTTCCAAATGTCAAGCCATGTATTGAACCTTGGGCACATTTCTAAAAGAGAAATTTCTGATATATCCTATCTTCACCCAATACACACAACACTTTACTTCAATATGACAGTGCATGGACATTAACTGGAATGCCCCAGCAGAAACATTTTCCAACATTCAGCACTAAAACATTAGGGTATGTTTAATTGTTTAATCTAAATGGGCAACTTTGCAGCATAATGAAAACGACAATTCCAGTAAATAAATCTGGCGGCAATGTGGAGATTGATTTGCGGTTGAAATGTTGAACAGACTGACCATGGAAGCAGTGGCAATAGATAGTGAGTTGAAGCATGCAGAAGATTTGATGGCAATTTGAGGAAAGCATCAGTTGAGGTACACTGAATTTACTTGAGACCCAGATGGATGGCAGAGCCTTCCATCTTGTGCTTTTAAAGGTCTTAAAACGTACCATGTGGGTGCTCTAAAAAGTTTAACCATACCTGTAATTTGCTAGGTTTTAAAAATAAATCTCAGAGTTGGAACAGAGTTTTGGCAAAATGTTGATCCAAACATTGCATTAGCATGAGCAGCAGTATTGGGGGCAGTCAGTCCAGTGGCAGTATCTACATTTTGGTCAATTCGATTTGTCATCAGGTAAAGATGAAAGTCTGGAATTGTTTGGGCAAATGACCACTCACATTGCCATAACGAGTCATGTAAATTGTACGGGAGTTGAAAACAAAAGCAGAAAATCAGCCACATTGTTGCTCTTCAGATTCCAGCAACCCCAATCGAAAGCAATGCCAGCAGGTAAAAGCTGAGAACACAAGGCAGTTCAACACACAAACCTCCACTACTTAGGCTCAGCTGCTGTCTTCTGGTGAAGAAATACGTACCCTTCAGGCTCTCTGCCTGTATTCCTGATGAAGGACTTTTACCCGAAATGTCGATTTTACTGCTCCTCGGATGCTGCCTGAACTGCTGTGCTTTTCCAGCACCACTCTAATCTAGACTCTGGTTTCCAGTATCTGCAGTCATTGTTTTTTTAGATTAGATTAGATTACTTACAGTCTGGAAACAGGCCCTTCAGCCCAAGTCCACACCGCCCCGCCGAAGCGCAACCCATCCATACCCCTACATTTACCCCTTACCTAACACTACGGGCAATTTAGCATGGCCAATTCACCTGACCTGCACATCTTTTGGACTGTGGGAGGAAACCGGAGCACCCGGAGGAAACCCACGCAGGCACGGGGAGAACGTGCAAACTCCACACAGTCAGTCGCCTGAGGCAGGAATTGAACCCAGGTCTCTGGCGCTGTGAGGCAGCAGTGCTAACCACTGTGCCACGATGCCGCCCGTGTTTTTACCTAGTTGATTTTAACCCTACTGCGAATCCTCTTGCAAGGATGCCTGTCTTGAAGAAGTTTTCCTCCTCTCTCTACAAGAATCTCAGGGAGTCCCTCTCCCACTGCAACTCCCAGGTCATCTCCTCTGCCCTGAAGCTCTTCAACATTGTCCTGAAACAAACTCACTACCACAGCCACATTTGCTTCCTCAGTGCCATCTTCTGCCTTGGAACATTTCAACCCCAGGGCATCAATGTGGACTTCAACAGTTTCCTCATTTCCCCTTCCCAGACTTCACCCCAGTTCCAAACTTCCAGCTCAGCACTGCCCCCATGACTTGTCCTATCTGCCTACCTTCTTTTCCACCTATCCACTCCACCCTCCCGCACTCACCTACTGCACTCTATGCTACTTTCTCCCCACCCCCACCCTCCTCTCACTTATCTCTCCACCCTTCAGGCTCTCTGCCTGTATTCCTGATGAAGGGCTTTTGCCCGAAACGTCGATTTTACTGTTCCTCGGATGCTGCCTGAACTGCTGTGCTTTTCCAGGACCACTCTAATCTAGACTCTGGTTTCCAGCATCTGCAGTCATTGTTTTTACCTGAAGAAATATGGGTCTATGATGGGAGATTTCTGGAAATCCAACTTTTAACATTTCAAATGCATTTAAGCCTGATGTTTGGTCTCATTATTTGTGATACAAACAAAAGTCAGGAGTCGAATTGTGTGGTTTGAATGATTTGGAATATGGGTAGCACCCATTATTTAGCAAGACAAACTCAGCTCTCAGCCTTCATTAAATTACAAAACAGATGAAAATTCTCAGAATTGGGCAATCAATTTTTGAAATCCACACATATATGTCAAATCGAACTAACATACCGTAAGTGAAATAACGTTTCAGAACTCTTTTGAAAAGCGTTATTCAACCCAGACTTCTACAATTAAAATAAGGTAAAAGTAAAGTCACCATAGCCTTACCAAATAGCAGTGCTGCTCTCTGATTATAGAGACATGATTGGTGGTGATTTAACCAGAGGGTCACCATACCTCAGGCAAGGGCAGAGATTGAGGAGCTGAGCCCTTCATTGGCAAACTAGCTACCAGCCAACTGAGCTCACCAACCTCCAATTACAGTCTATTTCATTGCTGTTTAAGAGATTGTGCTATGCACAAATTAGAATCAGGGGCAACACGGCTGACAAGTGATGACACTTCCAAAAGCTAATTAATTCCTTTGTAACAGAGTTTGTCAAATGCTCCACATAAAACACAAACAACATTCTAACTTAAACTTCTCCCACAACAACTTAGTTTAGTCCTTTAATTGTTTTTTTCTAATTTTTTCCTCAATACTATAACTAACGACAAAGTACCTTCTACATTAAAAGGCCCTTGTGGCAAATAGAATTGAATGCTGGAATATGGGATACCATTCACTTTGAACCCAAGGAAAATAGATCAGATTCTCTAAACAAGGGTGAAACAGACTCGCTGTAATCTTATCATATTTATCCCCAAGATGAGTTTCCTAATTCCTCCCGTCTCAGCTCATCAGCAATTGAACACCTCATTCATGTTATCTCTGGGCTTGACTTACCAATGCTTTTTTTAGTTGGCCTTTGGTCTTCCAACAACTTGAGCTCATCCAAATGGCTGCTGTTGTGCCCCAATGCTCATCCAGCCCTGCATCTCCAATATTTCTGTACTCTTCCAGTTCTGGTCTCTTGCCCATTCGACTTTCACTTATACTACTGCAGGCAGTAGGACTGTGTATGCCAAGGTCCCAAGCTTTGGAATTGTCTCACTAATCCTCTTTGCTTCTTGCTTTTTTTGAAAGCTCTTAGATTATTTTTGACCAATACTTTGTTCTCCATGTATTGTTTGATTTCCAATTATCACTTTATATCTTACTACATTAAAAGGCAAGTTGTTGCTGCAAATGCTAAGAAATTAGGAATTATGGAGTAGAAGACTCAAACTTCAAAAAAATTACTAAAAGTGAAGATATATGAAGAAAAAAACCTACAGAATTTTGTTTTGTCTTAATGGAACTGGAACGACATAGTTACATCAAACTCTATTCAACTACATTTAAAGCGCCATATTCAGTTTTGGGCATTGTACCTCCAGATGCACATATTGGCCTATGGGACATAGTGCAGATTCACAAGAATTACAGCAGGACTAAGGGTATTGAAGGTGGTCTGGACAAGACTTAATTTTCTACATTCCAGTAAACATAAGGACTGATCTAATAGAGGTGTTTAAAATGATTCAAAAGGATTTAATTGGGTGAAGACAGGAAAAATACTTCCTCTGATGACAAAACCCAATCAAGGGGATAGAATCACAAAATTATATGGTACTAGATATAAATGTTCTCACTAGGTAACTGCAGTAGTTACAAAAACCAAAATCATTAACCCTAAGGTTATCTTCTTGCAGGGAAACTGTACTGAACAGGGATAAGAATATTTTCAGATTAGACAAATTCCAATGCACTGCACAAAGAAATATTCTCACAATGCCCAATGTCATGTACTGTTCATCTATTGTAATATGACATTTACATTAGCTTCAGTGATGCAAGAACACGTCATGAGTAACATCATATTGAATAAATTAAACTTTTATTATAGGCCCTGATACATACACAACCACAGGCACTTGCATGTCTGGGTTCAATTTTAGTAATTCAGATGTGACCTAACATGCTTCCCTCCTATGTCATGCTGCAAGAAGTCAGCTCAGTATGAACAAACCTGAGACTGTTGCAAAGATGTGGAGCCTGAGAGGAGGCCACATGCTATAACAGCTTACGTTCCACGAACATGTCTCATAAAAGTTATACTAACCATGAGACCATATACGTAGGAGCAGAAATAGGCCATTCAGCGCATCAATACTGTACTGCCATTCAAAGACTTCATGGCTGATCTGATAATCCTCAACTCAAATTTTCTGCCTTTTCCTCAAAATCCTTACAGATCAAAATTCTGTCTATCCATTCCAGCCTGTAACATACTTAACAATCCAGCCTCTCCAGCCCTCTGTGGTAAAGAATGTTTCAGATTCCTATTCTAAAGAAGAACTTCCTCCTCATCTATCTTAAATAGGTAGCCCATTTTTTCTGAAGTGGCACTGTTCGAAAGAATGCATTCTCAACCTATTTCTGGTTTCAGTTGCAGCATGGAGACATTCAAATTGGTGTAAAGTGGTTTGTGTTGGCATCAATTGTTCTTTTCGAGCTTGCATTAAGTGCAGAAAAGATCTAACCTTAATTCACTTCAACCCTTTGCAATACAAGCCAACAATTCAAGTGTTTATGTTGTATTTCTGCTTTTTTTTATTCTAGTTTTCATACATAAGATAGTGCCGGAGAAAGGTGACTTTGTACACTTTCCATTATACTCCTGTACTGGAGTATACGCGACAATAAAACCCAATTCTAATTCAATTCTGCCACCAAACTTAAACAAATGTATGCTGAACTGTTTTTTATATCTCCAAGCAATAAGTATAATGCTGCATTTGAAGTGCTTATGCACATTAAAAGTGCAAGAGTAGTATAGGCAGAATAAGCAGATACAAATATAGTTACAAAAAGTGCACCAACCACCCTCCCTTCGCAAAACAGAGGTGCATTGTAAAGTGGTCTATGTAGAACAAACACTTCAGTTCAATATGATAATGAGGTCACGTACAAATGTAATGGGTATACATTTTCCCATCAGCGATGCTACATGGTATTCAGTATGCTTTGTAATAAACTACAATTACTCAGTATAATTTGGCAGGATGCACTTAGAACCAGTAGAGTCTATTGAATCAGTACTTGTGATCCATAAAAGCAGCCTCATGCAACATTTATTTTTAAAGTGAAAATTGTATAAGCCTATTCCATAAAAATTGCAGAATATTCTGCATAACTAAAAGTTTCTGAATTAAATTAAAAAGATAAAGAAAATTATCAGAGAGTTAAAAAGTTAAGATTTGGCTCACTCACTAAAGTATACAGCAATGCAAAACAACAAAACACAAATGACACCACACCCGCCAAGCAAAGTGATCAAATTCTTTTGACAAAATTATAACAATCCTAAAAGTAAAAGAATAAAATAGCAAGATCTTAAGTCTTTGCCAGTAGTGGTGGTTGAGGCCACTTGGAGATCAAAAAAGCAAAAACTTTTAATATTAAGTGTATCTTTTGTCTAATGGGTCATTTCAAGCCAAACAGATATTTGTATTTAATCCAGTAAAATTATGTTGGAAATTAAATGCATTGCCTCATACATACAATATCAAGGGAAAGGTGAAGCCTACACTAGTTCACAAAAAAAATGAAAACTCCAAAAATAGAAAATTCAGTCATTTGCTAAATGCTTATTTTTTAGACTTGGTTGTGAATACTTTTCATTACTGTTGATAAGACAATTGAAAATTAGCTGGAGCCAACTAGGATAGAATGCTTGAAAGAAACATCCAAAAATAAGAGCAAAGTTGAGTGCTGTTTCGCAGTGGGAAACTCGCAGCTCATTCGACAATAGGTTACTTTACAAAACAAAGTAATTCAAAACCAAAACCAATCAGGATTCAAATTTTAATGAGGCATTTGCAGAACTCATCTAAGTAGGTTTTCCATGGCTTTAATTCCAGGAGAGAAAAGTGAAAAACCACCACGTTTATACCACAGAGTCAGAGATATATAGCACATAAACAGACCCTTCCGTCCAACTCCAGACATTCTAAATAAATCTAGTTCCATTTGCCAGCATTTGGCCCATATCCCTCTAAACCCTTACTTTTCATATACCCATCCAGAGGCATTTTAAATGTCGTAATTGTACCAGCCTCCACGACTTCCTCTGACAGCCCATTCCACTTAAGGTTTTGTAACAAAAGGTGACATCTCAGCTCAGACAATGCTAGAGAAGGGATGACTTACAAGAAGTTCTGGGATGCACTGTCTGAGCCAAGATGTCACCTTTTGTTATAAAACCTTAAGCTATCTCGAAAAGGTGACTTAAAGGTCGTTCTGGGATTTACATATTAATGAACTGAAACCTGCAATAGATTCTAAAAGATGAAAGACTTAACAACAATCCAGGTTTGTTCAATATATCATTTCAGTTGCATGTCACAGCAATCTTTTGTTATAAATTCTGTCTCTTATGGTCTTGTGCTCCACAGCTACCTGAAGGAGGAACAGTAGTCCAAAAGCTAGTGCTTCCAAATAAACCTGTTGGACCACAACCTAGGGTGGTGTGATTTTTAACTTTGTCCACCCCTGTCCAACATCAGCTTCTCCACATCATTCTAAAAATGCCCATTTATTCCAACTTTGTCTCCTATTAATTAACCAATCCTCTATCAACACTAATGTACTATCCCCAATACCATGGGCTCCTAAAATTATTAAGTAGCCTAACCTACACATATCGAATGCCTTTTGAAAACCTAAATATCTATTGGTTCCCCTTTATTTATCCTGCTTGCTACTTCAGAGAATTATCATCAAGCATCTTTTTCCTTTCGTGAAACCATGCTGATTCTGCTTGCTTACGCCGTGCATTTTTAAATGCTTTACTATTATATTCTTTACAATAGATTCTAGCATTTTCCCCAATAACAGATGATTAAGTTAACTGGCCTATAGTAACTTTTTTTGTTTTAACACTTTAAATTCACATACAACAAATATTTAGCCACCATTTCAGTATGTCATGCCCGGTTTAGCGAGCGCTAGCCATATAAATGGTGATGGAACACATAATTAGTTGTGTCAGCATCCCAGATTAAAAAGAGGAAAAGCTGAAGGCTGATTATTTATTGAGCTACCACCTAGGAACCAATGAACAAAACTTAACAATACAGTAATCATTTAAAATCACAGATTGGACTCAAAGAAACCCAACAAATTCTGAATATACAAGTTCCTTTTTTTAAAAAAATTGTACCAGGATATATTGTACTGAAAAGTAAATGTTTCAGTAATTTGAAAATATATACCTCAACAATATCAAGGACAGTTTAACTTTACAACAGTACTTTATTGGCATTAAAATGGTAAATCAGTATGTATATGCCTGCCTTCTTCCATGTACCCTTCCAATGTTGAGTCTTCTACTCTGAAAACTCAATCCTTTCCATGGCTTGTAAATAGATAGATTTTTTTTCCCCTGTCAGCATACAGCAAGACTCCAGAGACACTGACTGATTAATCTTACCTGCACTTTTTGATGATACCTACTTCTACAGAACTTGTTCCTGCAAATAAATTCAACAATGCAAAAAGAACACTTCAGAGAAATATTTGAGCTGCTTAGATAGGTTATCAGCATTTCTAGAAGAAAAGCCATTCTGCTTCTGGTAACCAACATCGCCTACAATGTAGTTTTAAAGGTAAGGAGGTTTAAGAATAGGTGGTGTTAAATTTGGTTCCACAACTCTGTCCCCATCTGGGAGCTACAAATCTTCTTGAAATTCACTTCCTATCCATATCTTGTTCAATGGATTTCACCCTTATCATCATTTGAACATTTGCCCATTATGGCAACTCAAGAGTTATCATTTCATCTTCCTTCCTATTTGCTACAATTTAATATTTTCTCTTATGGACAAAGGCCCCTATATTTGGAGAGGAAGAATGACCAGAAACGTGCAATGAACAGTGACAAACCACAGCCTACTATACTGAACCAGAAACTCTGCAATAGCAGGATTTTAAAAACAATGAATTACCAGGTTGTAATTCTAGAGATCAGTCACATGTTGTAATAGCCAGCTTCAGCTTATCATGAACCTCCCACTATATCTCTCATTTTCCTTTTTGTCTTCCTTTTAAAAGCTCTTGTTTACTTCAGCAATCAAAGTGGTATCCCACAGGCATGCTCCATTCTCTGTCTACCTACAGAGCTGGATTTTATTCATGCCCCCTTTTCGTATGAAACTACCTTGTGAACATACTACTTGGGTTGAAGCATTTGTGCTTTGTTAGTTTCTAAAATCATTACATACAATTATTCTGAAGAACTTAAATGGTCTTCTCAAAATTGGTGCTCAAGCCTTCAACAGTGTTGCACAACTCATGGAGCATGTTGTATGGCACAAAGACACAATTATTGAGCGATTCAATACTACACAAATGTCAGACAGCAGGAGATTAACAAGAACCCCATTCGCTTTCATCTGTCTCCATCCCACCTACCTACAAACTCTAATTCATTCTTTTGCTCTTTTACAATATTGTGTGTCACTAGACTATTAGTTGGTAATACAAGTCAGAAACCCACTGCTTAGCTTTATTTTCCTTGTGGTTCAAATGCAGTGACATCTGGCAAAAATGGGAGCATTGCAGTAGCAAAACATTAAAATCAGAAAGAGGTGGAAATTCATCAACAACTTCTTACTTTGCTATGAACATTCAAAGTCTCAGTCTCCAAAACTGAATATACAGGCTCAAAAAGACCTGGTCAATTAATGCATTTAATAGCCAGGTGGCCGACGCTGATTGGCTTCAGCAGGACCAAAAATTTGTCAACAAAAGAAAATTAAGAAGAGGGGAAGCACAGTATATAAAGTAATGGAAAAGGATTCCCTTGGTGCAGTGGTAGAAACCTCACAAAGCCAGGAGGCCTGGATTCAAATCCCACCTATCCCAGGAGGTATGTAATAACATCTCTGAACTGATGAGAAAATATCTGAAAGGATTAATGTTGGAGACAGAATTAAGCTCCACCTAATGGGACTGTGAGATGAGGACTTGGGTGGCAAAACTTACAGGTCTTTTAGGGTGAAGACCTATATCTCCCAAAAGCTTTTGTAATAATTTTTACTCAATTGCCATCATTCAATAAGTTTCATTTTGTTTTAAGAGCCTCTCTCATTAAGTTTCCTTCACCACTATAAGCCCTTAGTCCCAGTCAAGAAACAGAACTGTGACAAACTACCCCAACAATTTGGCATCACAATTCATACAACAGGAAAGAATACCTTGAAAATTATTCTTTAAAAAAGGCTTATTTTATCACAATCCAGGTTCTACAAGTTTAAAAGGGGGCTAAACCAGCACAAAATGGATTTAGATTTTTAAAAACTCAAAAGGTTATAAATCCAAAACCACAGTTGAAATACACAGCTAGTCTATCTGAAAAAGGAAAGATTGGCTAGCAATTTGGGTAGAGATCTCTCATCTGAACACCAATCTTTCATCCCTTTGTAGAATGTTCATAAAATTATGTGGCGCATCCAGCATTTCTAATTTATAAAAATCAGCAATTGTTCTGTAAATGGGAGGAATGGAATTCATTAGCTATCCCTCTCCAAGAATAGGGAACACCCAGGAAAATGTTGCAATTCAAAAGACAAGTTACTGAAATTTGCCCTCAGGAATTTGAAAGTTGTTTGAAAGAGCAAATGCTCATAACCAACTCTGCTTCTTCATGTTACAATTTTCTTGCACACCCAGACAGCTTTAATTCCAGTGCAGCACATTACTGAACACAACCCTAGACAGGATATCAGATTAAACTCATTTCTACTTGGATACACCTCCATCACAATGCTAGTTATGATTATGCTGTCAGTTTGTGTTAATCATAAATAAGCATGCCATGGGAAACTGAAATATCACACCAGGACAAAAAGAACATAGAGATTCAAGCACCAAAAGTTCCAGTTTCATTCAATTGGTCACTGTCATCAGAAGGTTAAAGACTCACTCAAATGCAGAATGTTACCTGACATTTCAAATCAGGAATGTCTCACTTTTCAGTTAAGCCTTTAAACCAAGGCTTGTCATTCTTTACAGTAATCCTGGGGATTAAAATACCAGATGATATTATTAACAAGAGCAACACGTTCTTCTAATGTCCAGCCAATATCTTCCCTCAAACATCATTTACCGCTTATGCGAACTTATTATGGAAAAGAGTAGTCTGATATGTACATAATGGCTATTGGGACCTTGTGCCCAATGGTAGTAATCCTATCTCTGGGCAGCAGGTATGGGTTTAAGTCCCACCTGCTACAGGCGAGTCCATAACATGTTCAAGGAGGGTTTTCTTTTGTTTTCAACAAAAGTGTCAAGCGAAATGCAAATCGATCAGTCGAGAAATACTTGGAACTATTCAGTAAATTTAAAAGATGCTATGTAAAATTAGTCTTTCTTATAGCTAATGGACACTCCAATCTCAGTTGATTTAGCGACTGCTGAATACGGACACCATGTAACAAAGTGTGCAAGTTTTCAAATAAGTGACATTGATTTCTAAATCTCAAAACTGGCAGGAAACGTTCGGTAGGGGAAATATGTTAACTGCCTGGTCAAACTCAAAATCCAAAAATGTTGCCATAACATTAGAAGAACTTTTTCAACTTTGTTTCTTTTGGGGCAGGGAGGCAAGATTTTTATTTTAAAAAAAAACAATTGCACTTTATGCCACAACATTCATAGCTGTTCAATCACCTAATAATATTAACATGCAGCTACTTGTTATGTGGGCACAATAGTATTCTACAATGATACACATTGTTTTTGCAAATTGATCCCAGATCAAGCTTCTGACCAACACAAAGTAATTGTTGCAACCTTGAAATCCAGCTATGAAAAGGAAAAGGAGGAAAAGGTGGGGGAAAACAAACTGCATAAAATGCCCAGTGCAGCGCATTATTCAAAAAATCTTGCATCACCAGTATTACATCATCATCAATACCAGTGCATTAGTCAGGGGTAAATATAGGGTAGGGTAATGGGTCTGGATGGGCCACTCTTTGGAGAGTCAGTGTGGACTTATTGGACCAAATGGCCTGTTTCCACACTGTAGGGAATCTAATCTAGTCATATGACTCATGCAAGATGTCATGGCAAAATTGTTACAAGTACCATGAACACGGGAAACACATTCATTACAACATTTCACAGAAAAATGATAGATATTCAAATTCAGTTGTCTCCTATAGTCAATATCAAAAGGTTTAACGAAAGGTTTTAACTTCTTGCTTCCACTTTTTGTTACTTGTAAAATTTTAAAGTTAGTAGTCAATACTTCTACTTCCATCATGTGTACCAACAAACAAAAAAAGGATTTTAAAAAGCTTAGTCCTCTCCAAACCAAATAACCCTCGTTATAAAAGTAAAAGGCTGCACATTCTAGTTACTAAGCCATGTTAGATCTGTTCAGTTCATCAATCTCACTTACAAGTAGCAAAGGTGACAAGCATAAGCATCCTCACCCTAGAAAAATAGGAAACCACTTACAAAACTAGTTAGAGTCAGAGAGATATACTGTACAACACAGAAACAGACCCTTCGGTCCAACTTATCCATGCCAGCCAGATTCGTCCATGCCAACCAGATAATAGTATTATTAATTACACAAAATAGGGGAAAAACTCAGCAGTTCCTTCCAACATGCTTTGCATTTATTATAGTTCTGTATTATTTATTTACACCATAGTAAAGCACTTAGTTTGTTCTTCTCAACACTAAATTAATTATAAAATTGGTGGTGTCTGTTATCAGTGTCACGTGTATAGAGCAGGGTATGCAGGCATACGCAGTAAGATTTGATTTGAGCTTTCCTCTAAACAGTATTGCCTGTCAAAACTCACTCTAAGCTCATAAGAATAGCCACTTAGACCATCTTTGAAGGTAAAGACTTGGCATTTCTATAGTTCCATTCATAGTGTCGCAGAGTCAGAGATGTACTGCATGGAAACGGACCCTTCAGTCTAGCCCGTCCATGTCGACCAGCTATCCCAACCCAATCTAGTCCCACCTGCCAGCACATGGCCCATATCCCTCCAAACCTTTCCTATTCATATACCCATCCAAATGCCTCTTAAATGTTGCAATTGTACCAACCTTCACCACTTCCTCCGGCAGCTCATTCCATACACGCACCAACCTCTGCATGAAAAAGTTGCCCCTTGGGTCTCTTTTATATCTTTCCCCTCTCACCCTAAACCTATGCCCTCTAGTTCTGGACTCCCCGACCCCAGGGAAATGACTTTGTCTATTTACCGTATCCATGCCCCCCATAATTTTGTAAACCTCTGTAAGGTCACCCCTCAGCCTCCGACGCTCCAGGGAAAACAGCCCCAGCCTGTTCAGCCTCTCCCTGTAGCTCAGATCCTCCAACCCTGGCAACATCCTTGTAAATCTTTTCTGAACCCTTTCAAGTTTCACAACATCTTTCCGATAGGAAGGACACCAGAATTGCACGCAATATTCAAACAGTGGCCTGACCAATGTCCTGTACAGCCACAATGACCTCCCAACTCCTGTACTCAATACTCTGACCAATAAAAGAAAGCATACCAAAAGCCGCCTTCACTATCCTATCTACCTGCGACTCCACTTTCAAGGAGCTATGAACCTGCACTCCAAGGTCTCTTTGTTCAGCAACACTCCCTAGGACCTTACCATTAAGTGTATACGTCCTGCGAAGATTTGCTTTCCCAAAATGCAGCACCTCGCATTTATCCGAATTAAACTCCATCTGGTCAAGATCCTGTTGTAATCGGAGGTAACCCTCTTCACTGTCCACTAAACCTCCACTTTTGGTGTCATCTGCAAACTTACTGACTGTACCTCTTATGCTTGCATCCAAATCATTTATGTAAATGACAAAAAGTAGAGGACCCAGCACTGATCCTTGCGGCACTCCATTGGTCACAGGCCTCCAGTCTGAAAAACAACCTTCCACCACTACCCTCTGTCTTCTACCTTTGAGCCAGTTCTGTATCCAAATGGCTAGTTCTCCCTCTATTCCGTGAGATCTAACCTTGCTAATCAGTCTCCCATGGGGAACCTTGTCGAACGCCTTACTGAAGTCCATATAGATCACATATACCGTCCTGCCCTCATCAATCCTCTTTGTTACTTCTTCAAAAAACTGTACCAAGTGTTTATATTTGATACCAACTACACAGCAGCACTATCACCTGACTCCACCTCTGCCTCAGTTCAGCTGGTGGAGAATCAATTATCTTTGTTGTCTCTCGACTTAACTTTAACACACTCCCAACTGGCCTCCCACATTCTTCCCTCCATTACCTGAGGTCATCCAAAATTCTGCCGAGTCTTTGTTTGCACCAAGTCACATGAACTCAAAACATGGCTGCTCATTGACACAAGGTTACTATTTAAGCTATACCTCAATTTTAAAATCCTAATTCTAGTTTTCAGATCCTTACATAACTTCACCTCTCATCAACTTGAATTTCCTCCAATCTCACAGCAATCCAATAATCTAATTCTCTTTCCACTTTTCAGACTCTTTAAAACCCTTATTTTAAAGAGGTGAGGTCTGCAGCTGCTGGAGATCAGAGTTGAGGGTGTGTTGCTGGAAAAACACAGCAAGTCAGGCAGCATCCGAGGCGTGGGAAACTCGATATTTTGGGCCGGAGCCCTTCTTCAGGAATAATGAAGGGCTTCGGCCCGAAACGTCGATTTTCCTGCTCCTTGGATGCTGCCTGACCTGCTGTGCTTTTCCAACAATGCACTCTCAACTTAAAACCCTTATTAAACCAAGCTTTTATGCATTGCTGTAAGATTGCTTTATGTAAACTTACAATGTTCCTGTGGAGTGTGCTGGGATGTTTTATTACAAAAGAGAGCAGTAAGTAAGAGTTATTGCTGTTGTGAAGATACTGCTGCAGTGCTGTGAGTTGGGGAGCTTCAAGATTTTGACCAAGTAGAAAGAGAGAATTTGAGACATCTGACTATGTCAGGAAAGAGATTTGGAGTCAGACTTAGCAGCTAATGGTCATCTTGAACACCTTCTACCCTTGTTCTTCGGATTGAAGATCACCAATGAGAGATGCTGCCTAACTTCCAATTGCTCATAGATAACATGTACTGCAGAAGGGGCATAGTGGCAGTCATGTAGAAAACCTTCTCCTAAATGTTATCAATTTTCAAATGTTGCCACTGCTGCTCAGCACTCCCACAGGCAAATGGAGTGTGTTCCATCACACTCCCAACATTTAAGTATCATGATAGTAAAAATTATTTATGAGTCCCAAGGTGATCCATTCAATATAAAATTCAGAGTCTCTAGCATGCTGTTGGCAGTACAAGAATAAGTTACTAATAACAACCAGAGACGTGAGCATTCTACCAAAAACTAATAAGCTGTCATCTCTTAAATTAGTGCAAAACCAGGAAATTCATTGCAACCGACAAAAATCACTAAAATATATGGTGAATTTTGAACATTTTTATGTTCTGGCAAACTATTGACAATGTAACAAAGCACATACCTAATCATATTTATATCAACATAATTCGCCCAAGAAGCATATTTGCTATGAGGGTGTGTTGCTGGAAAAGCACAACAGGTCAGGCAGCATCCGAGGAGCAGGAAACTCAATATTTCAGGCCGGAGCCCTTCTTCAGGAATAATGAAGGGCTTTGGCCTGAAACGTCGATTTTCCTGCTCCTCGGATGCTGCCTGACCTGCTGTGCTTTTCCAGCAACACGCTCTCAACTTAAAACCCTTATTAAACCAAGTTTTTGTGCATTGCCGTAAGACTGCATATTTGCACCAATAGCACTTAATACCTGTTGCTATTAAAAAATCCCATTTCTGATTATTAGGCAGCATTAAGATTTCCCAATACACATACACTCAGTGTCACACAGTATGGAAGCAGACCCTTTGGTACAACTCGTCCGTGTCAACCAGGTATCGTAAACTGACCTCATCCCATCTGCCTGCATTTAGCCCAAATCTTTCTCTAAAACGTTCCCATTCACGTACCTGTCTAAACATCTTTTAGATCTAACTGGACACGCCTCTACTACTTCCTCTGGCAGATCATTCCATACACACACCATCCTTTGCATGAAAAAATTGTCCCTCGGGTTCCTTTTAAATTTTTCCCCTCTCACCTTAACCCTATGGCTTCTAGTTTTGGACTCCCCCACTCTGGGAAAGAGACTTGGCTATTCACCTTATCTATGTCCCTCATGATTTTTATAAACCTCTATAAAGGTCACCTGTCAGCCTCAAAAGCTCTGGAGAAACAAATCCCAGCCTATTCAGTCTCCTCTTATAACTCAAACTCTCCAGTCCCAGCAACATCCTGGTCAATTTTTTCAGTGCCCTTTCTAGTTTAAGAACATCCTTCTTATAAGCAGGGCAACAAGAATTGTACAGAGTATTCTAAAAGTGACAACACCAATGACTTGTACAGCTGCAACAATGTCTCAACACCTACAATCAATGCTCTGCCCAATGAAGGCAAACGTACTAACTGCCTTCTTCACCATCTACCTACAATACCACTTTCAAGGAACTATGAATGTGCTCCCTAAGGTTCTTTGTTTGGAAACACTCCCCATGAACTTAACATTAGGTGTATAAGCCCTGTCCTGATTTGCCTTACCAAAATGCAATATCTCACATTTATCTAAATTAAATGCCATCTGCCACTTCTCGATCTATTGGCCCATCTGATCAAGATTTCATTGTATTCTGAGATAACCTTCACTGTCCACTATACCACCTATTTTTGGGTCATCCCCAAACTTACCAACCATACCCACTATGTTGATATCAATGTGGATGAGAATAATGTGGAACAACAGTGGACCTAGAATCAATCTTTTCAGCACACCGTGGTCACAGTCCTCCAAGATGAATAACAAGCCTCCACCACCACCCTGTCTTCTACCAAGCCAATTTTGTATCCAACTGGCTAGCTTCCTCTGGATCTCATGTGATCTAATCTTACTAACCAGTGTACCATACAGAACCTTGTAAAAAGCCTTGCTTAAGTCCATGTAGACAATGTCTACCTCTCTGCCTTCCTCAATCTTCTTGATAATCTCTTCAAAAAACTCAATCAAATTTGAGAGACATTATTTCCCATGCACAAAGCCATACTGACTATCCCTAATCAGTCCCCATCTTTCCAAATGCATGCAAATTCTGTCCCTCAGAATCCCCTCCGACAACTGACACCACGATCACACTCACTGATCTATAGTTCCCTGGATTTTCTTTTCTGCCTTTCTTAAACAATGGCGTATTAGCCCCCTCCAGTCTTCCAACATCTACCCATAGGACTCAGTCACCTGCAGCCTCATTATCTCGTTTCTTCTAACTTTCTAAAGAAGCATCTAACACTGTAACTGCAAACATCAGCAAGAATTACGACAAGTAAAATAAAGAATACAATTTGGACACATCAAAAGTTTGTATCGTTAAGCTTAGAATTCAGGGAATGGTGCGTATATTAACAGTAGCCCATTCAGCTCAGCCATTCAATTAGAAATAAAAGAACCTACACAATCCACGACTCCATATCTATACGTGCCATATCCCTCAATAATCCATCATAAAGAGTACCTCGGAGAAGATATTAAGCTTTTCTACACAGCAAATAAGACTGATTTGATCAGAGTGGCCTGAAGATGAAGGAATGATTAACTCACAGGCAAGGAGTTTCTGAACTGGAAAAACTACCAAGATTTGATGGAAAGAAAGCAGGTCTACAGATAAATGAAGACCAAGCTCCAACAAAAATCCATAGCTTAAAGAATAGATGGTGGTGGAAGGAGTGCAGAAAATCCAACAACTCACCCATGATGAGTGTAGATTCTGAAGTTCAGTCTAGACCAATGTGCCAAGCAACCAGAACTACAAGCCCCCAACTGAACCAACAAGATCTACAGTAAGCCACTGGATAATGTGGATAAATTTTCATACCTCGGGAGTTTCCTTTGTGTAAGGTAGACATCAGCAGATAAAGTTCACTATTGCTCAAATTGTGCCAGTCAGCCTTTAGCCTCGAGAAAGGGTACTTGAGGGACCAAGACCTCAAACTCTAAAGCAAGCTCATGGTCTACAGGACATGCCTGCCATTCTCTAAGCAAAGACACAGAATGTACAGCAGACATTTCAATTCCCGAGAAAAGCATCACCAATGATGCTTCCTCAAAATCCCGAAAATCCAATAGCAGGACAGGTGCTCCAAAATCAGTAATAAAAACAGAAATTTCTGGAAATACTCTGCAGGTCTGGCTGCATCGGTGGAGAGAAATCAGAGTAACATTTTGGGCCCAGTGACCCTTCCTCAAAACACCTCATTTAGCTCCAAAGTCCATTGTCTCTCTCAGCCTAACATCCACAGCACTGATACAATGGTTACTGTCAATCATCTGTTTTACAAAGGCCCTATCATGCAGACTTCCAAATTAGGCCCTTTACTTTGAGCTCTCTCACAGTAAGCCATTAGCAGTAGGGCAGAGAAAACAATTTCGAGAATGTCCTCAAAGCTTCCAATGAAAAATACAATATCCCTACCAATTCAGATGAATGCCTTACGCAAGACCACCCAAAGTCCACTACAGGTACCAATGAACTTGGAGCAATAAGGCTAGGTGGAGGCCAAGCACAACTGGAAGGAATGGGCAAAAACCTGAGCAAGCCACCAATTTGTCTCTTCAAACACTACGTGCCCCACCTGTGAAGGGACTGCAGATTCAGCATTGTTCTGTTTAAGAGACCATAGGACCCACAACTCCAGAGAGGAAAAAGTTGTCCTTAACAAGATGATTAACCCAGCTTAATCTTGAAATCTCTAATTATCTGGGTATCCCCTTTTAGTGTGATGAATTCGATTTTTGTGCTAGCCTGCTCACACTTCCCAATTTTCCTTCTGCTTGGCTTCTCAAGTGCAAGATTACTTTTCCTCATTCATGACCCGAAACCTTCAAGATATTTTCTGTACCTCCTATCTAATCTATTTAATATCTTTAACATCTTTTATCAGATTACCCCTATACTTTTAGACTTGGGGAAAGAAAAAGGAGGCTCAGACAAAGTAACAAAATACTATAAATATCTCAGCACTCAGAATCAGACTGTCACCCAATAGTGCATTAGACCATAGAACATAGAACAACACAGCACAGAACAGGCCCTTCGGCCCACGATGTTGTGCCGAACATTTGTCCTAGCTTAAGCACCGATCCATGTACCTATCCAATTGCCGCTTAAAGGTCACCAATGATTCTGACTCTGCCACTCCCACAGGCAGCGCATTCCATGCCCCCACCACTCTCTGGGTAAAGAACCTACCCCTGACATCCCCCCATACCTTCCACCCTTCACCTTAAATTTATGTCCCCTTGTAACACACTGTTGTACCCAGGGAATAAGTCTCTGACTGTCCACTATCTATTCCCCTGATCATATTATAAACCTCTATCAAGTCACCCCTCATCCTTCACTGTTCCAATGAGAAAAGGCCTAGCACTCTCAACCTATCCTCGTACGACCTATTCTCCATTCCAGGCAACATCCTGGTAAATCTCCTCTGCACCCTCTCCAAAGCTTCCACATCTTTCCTAAAGTGAGGCGACCAGAACTGCACACAGTACTCCAAATGTGGCCTAACCAAAGTCCTGTATAGTTGCAACATCACTTCACGACTCTTGAATTCAATCCCTCTGCCAATGAACGCTAATACACCATAGGCCTTCTTACAAGCTCTATCCACCTGAGTGGCAACTTTCAAAGATCTATGAACATAGACCCCAAGATCCCTCTGTTTCTCCACCTCACTAAGAACCCTACCGTTAACCCTGTATTCTGCATTCTTATCTGTCTTTCCAAAATGGACAACCTCACACTTGACAGGGTTGAACTCCATCTGCCACCCCTCAGCCCAGCTCTGCATCATATCTAAGACCCTTTGCAGCCGACAACAGCCCTCCTCACTATCCACAATGCCACCAATCTTCGTATCATCTGCAAATTTACTGACCACCCTTCGACTCCCTCTTCCAAGTCATTAATGAAAATTACAAAACAGCAGAGGACCCAGAACTGATCCCTCCGGAACTCCACTTGTAACTGGGCTCCAGGCTGAATATTTACCATTCACCGCCACTCTGACTTTGACCGGTTAGCCAGTTCTCTATCCAACTGGCCAAATCTCCCTCTATCCCATGCCTCGTGACTTTCCGCATAAGCCTACCATGGGGAACCTTATCAAATGCCTTACTAAAATCCATGTACACTACATCCACTGCTCTAATCTCATCCACATGCTTGGTCACCTCCTCAAAGAATTCAATAAGACTTGTAAGGCAAGACCCACCCCTCACAAATTGATACAAAAAAAAAGTGCCATCTTCTTAGTAAGCACCATTGTTCTGGAAGATTGATGGTTCCTACACATAACAATGCTCCAAGTCTAAATTAAGCAGCCATCAACATCCCATCTAAAAGGAGTTGCATCCCATAAACAGTGACACATCAAACTTCAAACACTGGTGGGTGGAGGAAGGAGAAAAAAAGAAAAATCACATCAGCATTACAGTACAAAGCTTCACAGACAAGTTAATACAATACTTAAATATTACCTCTAGGAAGAATTATACATCTCAACTGATACAATTTAGCTTTGCTAGGAGAAAGTGAAGACTGCAGATGCTAGAGATCAAAGTCGAGAGTGTGCTGCTAGAAAAGCACAGAAGGTCAGGCAGCATCCGAAGAGCGGGAGAATCAACGTTTCGGACAAAAGTCCTTCATCAGGAATCGACTGAACATCTCAATAGAAACCAAAAACAATTCCTGATGAAGGGCTTTTGCCCAAAACATAGATTCTCCTGGTCCTCTGATGCTATCTAACCTATTGTGCTTTTCAAGCACCACACTTGCGACTAAAATGGTAGCTAGCAAACAGGAATAGGTAGCGAAGGAACCCAGAGTTTTGTTGCCATGACTAGTAAAAGGGAGGGTTTTTAAATTACATTTATGGCTTTATTAAAATGGCTAGAACATGTAAATACCATATCAAGTGAAGATAGACAGTCAAAAGAAAACATTTATTGGTAGACCATGAACAAGCTTCCGAATCGAAAGCTGAGTCAGGCTGAAAACAACAACATGCTGTAATGAGGAAAACTTCTGTCAGACAAGCTTGGGATTGACAGCCTGAAGCAACCAGCTTAAAGTTAAAATTGAAGAGCTTCAAGCCTACCAAGTTGTCAAATTTGCACACTCAAACTAGAAAATAAACCAAGTCATGAATTACCCGAAAATATCTCAACAATTTCAACTTCACTTGTGAGGCCAAAATTCCTTTACTTGTCATGACTATGGGAGGCTCTGGGCAACTTTTCTTTTGCATAATAACTAATTTTATACTGAGGTGTAAAATATAAAATCCAAATGGACTGCACATTGCAACAGAAACAAAAAAACAATTCTGTTGTTAAAGAAGTACCATATAAACTCGTGTAAAAGTCAATGTAAAAGTCAACCCCTTACTTTTGTTCAAAACAATCTTGTATTTTCCATATATTACATGTAAAGGTCGACCCTACTATATCGCATTATAAACCTCTGACAAAAGGAAACTGCATGTTCCCATTAACCCACTCAAACGAAGTCGCATTCATTCATACCAGTAACTCAACTCATTGCTCTGTTTACTATATTGCATGTCTATTCAGCCCACCATTTACCAGAGCACATTTTGATTCATTCATTCATTCATTCATTCATTCAGACTGGTACTAAGTCCATTGGTACTTACCGCACTTTGCTCACTATACATCCAAAAGTTAATATTGTTAAAAAGTTAATCATTTTAACTGTGCCATTATATCCGAATAAAAGTAAAATATATTAGCTACAAATATCTTTAATTCTTTGACAAAATTGTTAATGTTGCTGAGGTTCATTATATACGAGTGTACATGGGAGGGAAGTGGAAGAATTTGACAGTAAAGTTCAAGACGCTTACACATTCAGAATTTAATAAATGTTTCATTTTAAGCATGCCATTATACCAGGCCATGACGATGTTGAACAGTGCGATCTTGTAGGATTTCAATGAATCTTTAACAGATTAAATTTTTGTACAGGGGTATGTATAAATAAAATTTACTACCAGTAAATCATTCTTGTTTCTCTTGCTTTTATCTGGTAATTACCTTTACCGTAATTCATTGCGCTCTTCTTTACTGGGATCAGTTGAGCGATGCACGAATTTCAGCCCCTCAAAACTAGTGCCCGTGTAATAGTCGACCCTATAAATTGAACCTTTAAAAATAGTCTAAAAAATTTGACGTTTACATAAGTACATACGGTAAATGGATCTGGATTTTAGCAATGATCACTTTTTTTGTTTACAAGTATTTATTCATTTAGTCCTTGGGATCAATGCAACAAATTTCTCACTTCTCAATATGTCATCCAATTAGAAAGCAGGGCTGCAAAGTCTTAACACATTGAAGAATCATCAAAATATGCTCTTGAACACAAGACACAGCAATAAAACAGAAAATAATGGAAACAGTCAGAACATTGGAAAGAGGAACAGTAAAAGTTTCAAGGCAATACTAACCTTTCCTTAAAGCCTGTCACCGTGAACACCTTCTAGTTCTAAGTGCGGATTCAGAGGAAGTACAGGGAAAGTCTGTGATAGAACATCTGAATGTGAAAGGAGGAGTGAAAAGTGAGATAGGTAAAAGAGAAATTATAGCACAAGGAAAAAGGGGGTAATAAATGACCAAATAAATAAACAGAGATAGGTTTAGAGGAAGAATAACAGCAGTACCATTATCAACATCCCTTACCCCAACAGGTAGAGAGTTGGACCAAACATAAATAAGAAGATGTAATCTTGACTCCTGAATAAATAAGAACTTTTCTTCTTATGATTGAGGCAAAAGATGAATGGAGCTGTGGATCAGAACAGCTTTGAGACGGTGAGTCAGCGTTTCAGAAGAGGAAAGATTGAGTGCATGCATGTGGCAGCTCATGCAGCACGCACAGCTCTCGAACTGGAAAAAGCAATTGTTAGAGAAATGCTGAATTTCATATAGATATCTGTAATCAAGTGGATTTGAAACATGAAGCGTGGAATTTTAGTTGGAATGCACAAGTAGTAACTTGGAATACATTTGTTCAGAAATGAATCAGTGAAAGCAGGCTTTAGGTGATTCCCAATTAACAAGAGAAGGAAATGAGAAGGCAAAATAGTAAACAGGGCAAAAAAAAAGAGACTGAACAATAATCTAATCAGAGATAGGAACAGAACTTAAAGTGTACTTTTCTCTTTCAGGATTTTAATGAACAAACTGTATTGTAACAGCCTGGGTTCACACATGAAGTTGAAATGCAAATAACAAAGACATTAACATTTATTCACAAAAGGAATTACAATGCAAGGCAAATTGTTAATTATGTAGCAATTTATCATGCACACCTAACAACACAAATTGACGACTGAAGTAGGGCCTTCTCATGCAAACTAGCAGGCCTCAAAGTTCCTTTTTAAAGTTTGGATTTTTAAGCTTCCCGAGCAAAAGCCAACAGAACAGACAGTGAGATCCTATGTTACACATAGCAAAGAAAAAATTTTCTTTTGGCAGAATTTTCAATTTTAATTAGGTCCAAGAGTTGAATCAAAAGCATCAAAATAATCAAAACTGAGCCATGCTGATTCTTGGTACATGACAGTGAGTCACCTGCTGTTTGTATTTGTGCTGCTGAATTCGGCTCTTAGCTACCCAGAAACTCATTATACTTGGCTTTTGTGTCCATGTAGAAGTTTGCTATCGGATTTAGCAAGCTAGAACTAATGCACTGTCAGTGTACCTTCACTGGTGTCCTAGACTCCAAAAGGGGAGGGCATTTGGATTTCAAAACACGTTGGAAAATAACCATGTAGGCAGATAAAGACCCCATGGCATTTTGTTTTCAGGAGCACTCATAGCTACTTATAAAATTAATTACGGGTTAAAATGTGTTGGTTTGATTTGAGTGGGTATCAAGATAAGAGGCTGAATCATTGCAAAATTTTGTCTATGGCTTTATGAAGCAGCTTCATACTTATTTACAATAAAGTACTTTAATGCTGTGGTTCTGTTCGCCGAGCTGGAAGTTTTTGTTGCAAACGTTTCGTCCCCTGTCTAGGTGACATCCTCAGCACTTGGGAGCCTCCTGTGAAGCGCTTTTGTGGTGTTTCCTCCGGCATTTATAATGGCCTGTCCCTGCCGCTTCCGGTTGTCAGTTTCAGCTGTCCGCTGTAGTGGCCGGTATATTGGGTCCAGGTCGATGCGTTTGTTGATGGAGTTTGTGGATGAATGCCAAGCTTCTAGGAATTCCCTGGCTGTTCTTTGTTTCGCTTGCCCTATAATGGTAGTGTTGTCCCAGTCAAATTCATGTTGCTTGTCGTCTGCGTGTGTGGCTACGAGGGATAGCTGGTCGTGTCGTTTCGTGACAACACTACCATTATAGGGCAACCCAATATACCGGCCACTACAGCGGACAGCTGAAACTGACAACCGGAAGCGGCAGGGACAGGCCACTATAAATGCCGGAGGAAACACCACAGAAGCGCTTCACAGGAGGCTCCCAAGCACTGAGGATGTCACCTAGACAGGGGACGAAAACTTCCACCTCGGCGAACAGAACCACAGCAACGAGCACCCGAGCTACAAATCTTCTCACAAACTTTGAAAGTACTTTAAGATATCTCAATACAAGCTCGTAGATTCAGTTCAAATGCTATTATTTGAACAATATTCTCAAACATTCTTCTTCAAAAACAGTACCAACATCTGTAGTTTACTTTTACTTCAATAATACTATCACAGTCTGAAGTCTCAAAGCTGTATAGCAGTTAAATATTGCAGCATTTTAGATTGCTTCACTACTGTTGCATCCCTTTCACACAGGTTAAAGTTTTGATTACAGCATACAATAGAACATTTTTTTAAAATTGTCATGAGTTGTGGGCACCAGTGGCTAAACCAGAATTTATTTCCCACCCCCATTTGCCCTCAGAAATCTTGGTTAGCTGCTTTATGAACCTATAGTCCTTGTGGTGCAAGATACCTACAATGCAGTTTTTTTTAAATGGGTGGTGGGGGGGGGGGGGGGGGGGGGGGGGAGAGAAAGAGTTTCAGGAATTTGACCCAGCAACATTGAAATAACAGTAATAATTCAAAGTCTGGAAGGTCAGTAGCCAGCAGTCAAAGTAGCAAGTGAAGTGATTTGCATGCAGTGGTTGCCCTTGTCTTTCTCGGTGGTCGAGTTCATAGAATGAAATGCACCAAATGAGCTTTGGTTAGTAATGCAGTGCACCTCATAGATGACACACATTACGGTCATTGTGCACTGGTTTTGGAGAGAATGATTATTTGGGTGTTGTTTGAGCTGGATTCACCTGAACAAGTCAGGAGTATCCCATCAAGCCTCCTTATTTGTGCTTGTAGATAGTACGAGAGTCACACACTACAGGATTCCTAGCCTCTGACTGCTCTTGTCACAATAGTATTCATTATAGTTAGTCCAGTGCAGTTTCTGGTGTGTGGTAATGTTGATAGTGGGGGATTCAACTATGATAGGACTATCGAATGTAAAGGGGACACTGTTAGAGATATTTTTCCTAATTGGAGATGATCATTCCTTGTATAGCTTAAATGTTACCTGTCAATTATCAGCCTAATCACTGAATCCCTTCAGTGTGGAAGCAAGCCATTCAGCCCATTGAATCCAACCCTCCAAAGAGCATCTCACCCAGGCCCATTCCTTTGCCCCATCCTTGTAACCCTGCATTTCGCCTGGCTAATTCACCTAACCTGAACACATTCCTGAATACTATGGGAATTTAGCACAGCTACCTAAACTGCATATCATAGACTGTGGGAGGAAACTAGAGCATCCAGAGGAAACGCTTGAAGATACTGGGAGAATGCATCTCCACACAGACAGCAACCTGAGAGTGGAGTCAACCAGAGTCCCTGGTGCTGTGAGACAGCAGTGCTAACCACTGAACCACCATACCGCCCACCAAGTGTTGACAAGGTCTTGTTGCATATGGACACAGACTAATCACATTTGAAGTTAGAATGATGCAGGTCATTGAACATCCCCATTTCTAATCTTACAGTGGAGGAAATTGATGCAGCAGCTGAAGATGGTTGGGTCGAGGATACTATCCTTTGGAATATTACCAATGATGCTTTGAGAGAGAGAGTTGATTCACCTTTAACAACCTTTACACTGATTACAGCACCAACTAGCAGAAAACACCTTCCCCCTCCCTCCCACCACCACCACCACTTGTACTGCCCCTCCAATTCCCATCAACTCCAATTTTGTTTTGTCAAATGCTGTCCTGATGTTAAAGGCAGTTACTCTCGCCTCCCTTTGGAAGTCAGTTCTTTTGTCCATATTTGGACCAAGCATGGTCCAAAACCAAAGTCCAATTACACATTTATCTAACCCTGACCAGCTGTTCCTTTTACAGAATGAAGTTATTGATATAACTTTACCAAATATTTTGCTTCACAACACTCCTCTCGTTCTCTAAATGAAAGTAGATTTTTGTTGCCAAGCCACAAAGCAATAAAGCAGCATGCTCTTTAACCATAGTTAGGGGAAGGAGGCAGTCCCAGAGTTTATCTCAGACAGAAAAAAGATCAAATCCAAGTTTTTGGAATTAATTTGATTAATTCACTAGTCATCTAGCTAACTGAGTTAACCAGCGCTCCAACTGAACTCACCTGTGACAAACAAAGCACAGATATTCCAAGGAGTAAACGCAAAATCCCTGCAAGTGTTATGCAATATGTTACCCACTTTTCATGTGGATAATTGTAAATCCAGATGTGGTTAATTATGTTTTCAATTAGGAAAGAAAGTCTTGAGTGCAGTTATTGAGTATGAGTATGTAGATGTGTGTTGCAATATTTTGAGATAGGGTAAAATAGCAAGATGAGAAGCAGAATGTGCAAGTGTTTTCTTTAAAAATTATTTGCGTACTTCAACTTCTTTTGCTCCTGTTGAACTGGCTCATTCCTAAAAATGCATATGCAATTTGCGTCATGCCTCTTCCTTTTGGATGACTTCATACTAAATGTTACTTCTTTGGAGACAGCAGAACAAAGCATTAGCCAGAGTCAAAATTCTGGAATACCCTCCCTAACAGTATTGTGGATGTATTTGGATCATAGACTGAAATGGTTCAAAAAGGCAGGTCATCACCATATGTTTGAGGGCAATTCGGGACAGGCAATAAATGTTGGTCAGTCAGTGACACCCACATCCCATGAGTGAACTAAAAAGGGTAAAATCCTAGCAACAGTGGGAAAAAGAGAGATAGGGTATAGAAAAATTACCAGGACCAGAAACCAGAGAGACAATGGAGATAAAATAAAATGAATAGAAAAAAAGAGAGAACGAATATCTAATCATTGAAGAACTGAGAATATGTTGATAGTAAAAATCCATTAGTTATGATACCTTACCAAGTGTGATGCAAATATTAACTATTTTCAGCAGCTTGTTCAGAAAGCACAAGTGTTTAAAAATTAAGCCCAGAATAAGATCAGCCTGGTTTTATCTGGTTGACACCAGTTGCCATGTGCACAGAAATAAAACACTCAGTACAAACAAGTGACAATGTGCGCAAATTGAAGCTCATGTGTCAGAAATTCAGATCTAACAGTGAATATTCAAACAAGCTTATTTTGAAAAAAGTGTACTAGGTTATTAAATCATTTAATAGTTAATATTCTATCATTTCAATACAAAATGACAGTCACTTCAAACCACATGAAAAGCAAAATATCTCTTGTGTTGAAAGCAAATGGGATAGGTGATTGCCTAGTGGTATTATCGCTCTATTATTAGTCTAGAAACACAGCTATTGTCCTGGGACCCAGATTCGAATCCTACCATGGCAGATGGTGGAATTTGAATTGAATGCAAAAGAAATCTGGAATTAAGAATCTACTGATTGTTGATTGCCAAACAAAACCTATCTGGTTCACTAATGCCCTTCAGGGAAGAATATCTGCCATCTTCACCTGGTCCGGCCTACATGTGACTCCAGCTCCACAGCAATGTGGTTGACTTCCAACTGCCTTCAGAAGTAGTCTAGCAAGCCATTCAAGTGTACAAATCTTTACAAAGTCTCAAAGTAATGAAACCACACAGATTACCTGGCAGCAAACTAGGCACCGGAAAAGACAACAGCAGAAATAACCCTACTGACCCCGCAAAGTCATCGAAACATCTGGGAGCGAGTGCCAAAATTGAGAGATCTGTCTCAGACTAGTCAAGCAATAGCCTGTCATAGTCATACTGATGGAATCATACCTTACAGACAATGTCCCAGACACTACAATCATATGGGCAAAGAAACCTCCTGCTGATTACCACGTACCATCATCCCTCAGTTGATGAATAGGTACTCCTCCATATTGAAACACTTAGAGAAAGCACAGAGGATGGAAAGGGCACAAAGTGTACTCCAGTAGGAGGATTTTAATGTCTACCACCAAGAGTGGCTCAGCAGCAATGCTACAGAGCGAGCTGGTCGGGTCCTCAAAGGATATAGCTGCTAGAATGGGCCTGCATACTTGACTCTATTCTTACTAATTTGTTAGCTGCTGATGCACCTGTCCATGATACTATCAGTAAGAGTGACCACCGCAGAGTCCTTGTGGAGATGAAGTCCCACTTTCAATATTGAGAATAACCTCCATGTTACGTGGCACCATCACCTTGCTAAAGGGGACCGACTTCGATCAGATCTAGCAACTCAACACTGGGCATCCATGAGGTGCTGTGGGCCATCAACAGCAGAATTGTACTCCAGCAAAATCTGTAACCTCACGGCCCAGCATACCCCCACTCAACCATTACCATCAAGCCAGAGGATGAACCCTGGTTCAATGGAGAGTGCAGGAGGGCATACCTGGAGCAGCGCCAGGTAGCTCACCACTACCTTCTCAAAGTTGAAACTTTATTGCTGGAACAGCACAGCAGGTCAGGCAGCATCCAGGGAACAGGAGATTCGACGTTTCGGGCACAGGCCCTTCTTCAGGAATGAGCAGAGAGTGTTCAGCAGGAGAAGATAAAAGGTAGGGAGGAGGGGAGTTGGAAATGTGGTAGGTGGAAAGAGGTCAAGGTGAGGGTGATAGGTCGGAGTAGGATGGAGGCGGAGAGGTCAAGAAGAAGACTGCAGGTCAGGAAGGCGGTGCCGGGCTGGAAGGATCCGGCTGAGACAAGGTGGGGGGAGGGGGGATGAAGAAACTGGTGTAGTCCAAGTTCATCCCCTGCGGTTGGAGGGTTCCCAGTCGGAAGATAAGACGCTCCTCCTCCGACCGTCGGGTTGTTGTGGTTTGGCGGTGGATGAGTCCAATGACCTGCATATCCTCGGTGGAGTGGGAGGGGGAGTTGAAATGCTGTGCCACAGGTTGGTTGGGTTGGTTCGTCCGGGTGGCCCAGAGGTGCTCTCTGAATCGCTCCGCAAGTAGGTGGCCTGTCTCCCCAATATAGAGGGGGCCACACCGGCTGCAGCGGATGCAGTAGATGATGTGGGTGGAGGTGCAGGTGAATCTGTGGCGGATATGGAAGTTTCCTTTGGGGCCTTGGAGAGAAGTGAGGGGGGAGGTGTGGGCGCAAGTGTTGCACCTCCTGCGGTTGCAAGGGAAGGTGCCGGGAGTGGTGGTTGGGTCGGTGCGGGGTGTGGATCTGACAAGGGAGTCGCGGAGGGAGTGGTCTCTACGGAAAGCTGATAGGGGAGGGGAGGGAAATATATCCTTGGTGCTGGGGTCTGTTTGGAGGTGGCGGAAGTGACGGCGGATGATGCGCTGTACATGGAGATTGGTGGGGTGGTAGGTGAGGACCAGTGGGGTTCTGTCCTGGTGGCGGTTGGAGGGGCGGGGCTCAAGGGCGGAGGAGCGGGAAGTGGAGGAGATGCGGTGGAGGGCACCGTCGACCACGTCGGGGGGGGAAATTCTCCTTCTCAAAGGCAACTTAGAGATGGGCAATAAGTGCTGGCCAGCCACAGACTCCCACAGCCCATAAAGTGAAAAAATTTAAAAAACAAATAATTTACATCTTTATTTCTGGTAGATGCTCTCAAAAATGTGTCCAATTCACTGCAGGATGAGAGAGGGTTCAACACCAAATATGAGGAACAGAATCTGCTTTATCTTTTTAATCCTCAAACCATCCACCTAATCTTTTTCTTAATTAAAGCATTGCTATCATCTTACAATTCATGCTGTGGCTCCTAATCTTTCCAACCATCCTCTAAGTGTTTACAAATACTAATTATAAGCTCAATAGTCCTTCTCCAAAATAAAGTTAATTTGTCAATCTTTTATTATAAAATAAACCTGAGTTCAGTACATCCCAATCTTGGTTAAATCATGCATCCAAACAAATCTATTAAAACATGACTATTATTTCAGTGCTTTCACCAGTAACCTTATTCTACACCTTGGAATCTAAATCATCTGTACCTTATGACTTTGAGTCATGGCATTTTACACGGTCTCAAAACTGCACATTTTCCTTTCCCAAGTTTTTAAATGGGACATTTAATAACAAAAGTTCAAGTCAAAATAGACGTGTTTATGTCACTGCCTCAATCATGTTCAAAGCGAATAAGTGACTGTGATCCATTTTAACCAATTCTTTTCCATCTATTACATTTTGCTGGAACAATAATCCTGCTTTTATTAGAAGACTTTGCTGTCTATCTGATCAAGGTTCTGTCTCAAAAGTTTATACAAACCCTACATTATTAGCTGTAAAATAGATTGTGTTTGCTGTAAATAATGCAAGTCCAACCTCACTTTTAATTTATTGAACAACCATGATGTCGATATTCAATGCACTTTAAGGTTTTAAAAAAAAATTAACATAACTTGTACATTAATTGAGAGTACATAGTTCAATGGCTCTATATTCTAGATTTGATTGATATTACCACATTAGTGGAAGATAGATATCTGCTAAAGATATATTTTGCTATGTTTGAAAGATATGTGATTTGACTGTTAGCAGTTACTCTCACTCAGATTACATTTCCAAAAACAAAAGCAGAACACATTCTCCAGAAATACTGCATTGTCAGTGAGTCAAGGAGAAAAAGGGTTTCCTCCAGGTGCTCCGGTTTCCTCCCACAATCCAAAGATGTGCATGTTAGGTGAATTGGCCATGATCAATTTCCCATAGTGTTAGGTGCATTAGTCAGGGGTAAATCTAGGGGAATGGGTTTGGGTGGGTTACTCTTCAGAGGGTCGGTGTGGACTTGATGGGCCGAAAGGCCTGTTTCCACACTGTAGGGAATCTGATCTAAAAAAAATGAAAGTTTGATATCCTTCAGGTTTAAATATTAGAATAAAAGCAAGATGCTTCATTATAACCAGGGGAAAAAGGAAAGAATGCAAAACAAGAAGAAAAGGTTACCAAACAACAATCTTATCAATGGACACAGCACCAGAATATGGGATACACATATGAAGTCAATCTAATTAGAAACTGCTGGAGCAGAGGAATTAGAATAATTTATCAATTATTTTTCTGATTGGTGGCGCATAGGAAGCTAAAGCATATTAGTTTTTGTAGAATTACAGATATCATTGTGCATGTACTGGACCTAATCAGGTTTATGTACCTAATTAGTTTATTACAAGGTTACAAATGACCATTTAATTGAGGGGAGAAAATTATCAGTTACAAAGCAATTTTTAAAAAAATTATCAAAGAATACAGCTTTCAAAAATGATCCACATCTATCCTTCTCTAGAAAGACATTTATGAATTCCAACATTGGAAAAAAGGCTGTTTAAACTTGTCCTCCATCAAGCTAGTTATACTCATTGAGCAAATTTATTACTACACATATTCCATGATTTTCCTTCTTTCATCTAATTTCTGCCATTGTAAGAAATCCTGGAAGTAAATTCCACAGCCCCAGAACGTGAGACTGTCTCCTCTCCTTTATTCTTAATGTCTGCAATCTCTGAATGACTGGAAGAGTATGCCTCTCTTCAACATTTCATCAGCGTTTTTTTTTTTTAAGAACTTACTTCATAGAAATCCTTAATCTCCATATGCCAATAAAAATGCTAATTTTCAAGCCAGTTTCTGATCTCAGTCAGCACCATGGTCAATATATACTGTATCATCTCTGAAGGCTCAATATCCTTATGCTGTGCAACACAACATCGCAGTGGTCAAGCACTGACTTTCATTCCTGTTTATATTTTTATTCTACCTCTTATGATGGTTAAATAGAATAATTCTCTCTTTCCCTTGCAACCCCACTCAAAAGAAAATTTAACCTGAAGCTTAAGTCTTAAAGGTTTTATGGAAGTTGTGCTGACAAATGAATCTGCTTCTTCACAGAACCAAGCCTAATTCAGTAATTCAATTACTATGATTAAGATTGCTCAGAAAGTACAGCACCTAAAATCATTGACATCTAATTCTGCCAGCCATTTTTTAGCCTATTAATGTTGTTTTCTAACAAAATAATGGTCCTTTGTAGCTTTCTTAGATTTAACTCAGTCTAAGAATTAACTATATCCCCTATTTTAATATCGTCTTCAAATCCTGATGTCACTACTTCTGGGCCAATTTGCTAAACCTACATAGTTTCAATATGATGGATTATAACCCAAATTACTACCAGATACATTCAACATTTAAACAAGATTTTACTTTAATAAGATCTACAAGCTAGGAATGGCTGATAAATGTAGATCCTGAAAATAGAATTTACTGGCTGCAAAAAAAATCTTATGTGAACCCCTGGAATATCACACTTGAAGTGTGTCAGGGAAACTTCACACAGAGACTTGTAAAGAAAGAGGAGTTGCATCCTCTCAGAAATGCAAGAAATACAGAAATTCCTGTAGCCCAGCCCCAGTTTCAGTAGGTTACGAGGCTGATGAGCTAAAATGGATTAGTGTGCTGTGAAGATCAGAACTTGAGTGCAGCCATTAAACATCTATGTGCCGCAGCAAATAAATGCTCTCTCTTGCTCCAAGAGCTGAGCCAGGCCAGTTAGTGAAGTCCCTAACAAAAACAAACCAGGACAAAAGCCTGTCAACTAATTTGTAAGTCAAGAATCTCAAAATCAACTGCTTCACTACCAATGTCAGTGTTACCAGTATCATCCAATGAAATTATCATATATTTCAACCATCTACTCTTCAAGGAACTGAAGAAATTGATGCATATCTTTTAAACTGTTACCTCTTTGCTCAATTTACATTCCTACATGTCATTTTTGTTTCATTGTATTTAGTACATAATAAGTGTGCTCTTTTCTTAAATTCAAGAAAGCCTGGTCAATTTGATTCGTATGTTAAACAAATATATTTGAGTTAGGAAAAAGGTAACTACAAAGGGAAGGGAACCTTTCTACAATTGCCCTTGCTGCGGACTACCGAGCGAAGGCTTCAAATTGTCAGGGTGAGCCAGCTTATCCTTCCCTACATTTGAGCATAACAATCTTTCCCTGAGTCATAAGAATTGAGCAGACTTATCTAGGAACTAATTACAACAATAGTGAATTAAAATTAGGTTAAAATTTTAGCATATTACTACCCACTACTTTCAGTCACTTGGAAAATTGCTCTTAAGCTTTCTTACCAATGTTTAAGTCAGTTTTCTATTTGGCTATTAATTCCATACTTCTTTATCTTCTCCAGTAATCACCATGTGGTACTTCATCAAAAGCTGGCCTTAACTTTCATGTGTGATACCTCTTCAAAATAATTAGTTTTGTAAAATGCACTGCGTGCTTTGAAATCTTTTCCTACTACTTGCAGCTTTTTTGTGTCGAGATTTATAATTTCATCCTAAGAGACTTTAACCAGTTTAAGTTAATTAGGGGAACCTCAGATGATTTATTCATTTTATATGATGTTACTTGTATAGATTCATCATGTTGTCTCTAGAACTTACTCATCACCAAGGTTTTGAACAAGGGCATAATTTTACATTTGTCTAGTCTGCATGCACCATTCGAGTCTAAAGACGACTGAAAATTTATGGTCCATGCCTCTGCAGTTTGCACAACTCTTGATCAAAATTTTATTTTCTTTATCCCTTCATGGAATGTGGGCATTAATGACAAGGCAAACATTTGATTACCATTTCCTTATTGCCCTTGAACTGAATGTCTTACTGAGCCAATTCAGAGAGCAATTAAGAATTAACCACATGGCTGCAGGTTTTGAGTCATACACAGGCCAGTCCAAGTAAGGATGGCAGATTATTAGTGGCATGATAATGAATCAGGTGGTGTTATACCACAATTGATGATAGTTTCATGCTCACCATTACTCAGGTTAGCCTTCTTTTATGGATTTATGAGCAGAAGGTTCAGAAGGGAAGTGTCAAGCAAGTAAGACAAGCAAAGTAGGATCACAAAGAGAGCCCATAAAAGGGGAAATCCCAAAGTGTTCAACTGGCCATATACAATAGTAAAAGCATGGTAAAAAGGAGGAAAGGAGCTAATTAGGAATCAAAAGCGTGCAAGCGGGAGCATGGCTGAGGTATTAAATTAATACTTTGCATCGGTCTTTATCAAGAAAGTAGATACTTCCTAGCCCATGGTGATAAAGAAGGAAATTCAGTCACTGGAAGGGCTTCAAATTGATAAGGAAGCATTGGTTAAGCCACTGGTACTTAAAATTGACAAGGTTAATGATATTAATGAGATGCATCCAAGATTATTTAAGGAAGAGTTGTGGAAATGGCAGAGGCATGGTCTATAAATTTTCAGTCTTCTTTAGACTCATGTGGTGCACGCAAATTGGACAATTGTAAAATTATGCCCTTGTTCAAAACCTCAGTGGTGGATAAGTTCTAGAGACAACATGAAGAATCTTACCAGAAATTTGCCAAGTATAATTTTTGACAAGTTTTTCTCCTCTACATCTTATATACTCTTCCTAAAACTTACTAATTAAGTATGCACCACACTCTGTAATACCTCTTCATTAGTACACTCTCACTCACCACATGTGAAAGTACTGGCCACTGCCAGGACCTCCAAGGATTTACGGCATTGGTACAATTTTTAAAGCCTAGCGGCACACCTAGTCAAGCATTAATCATCCACAGTTGCTCTTCACAGTTCCTATCAATTGCCCTAGATTGGTTGGACAGAGCAAAATTGGCACCAGGCTTTGCCAACAGTGAACTAGAAAGTTATTGTTCTAACTTTCATGTCAGGAATGGTTTCTGTCCAGCAGACAGGAGAATGGGAAACTGCACATTATTGAGGCAAGAGCAGGATACTAGCAGGATAGACCCAAAATTGGTTAGATCGATAGGAAACTAAGCAATGGTTACAAAATATTTTCTGGGCTAAAGGAAGGCTTATTGTGAAGATCCTCAGGGGTCAGTATTGGGACCCTGACTTTTCTGACAGCAAACTTTGTTGTAATCGCCACCTCATGAACCAGCATGCTCGATAAACCCGCAAAAATTATATACTTCAAATCGTCTGAAGTTCACTAAGATTCTGCAAAACTATTATAGTTTTTAATTTACCTTAATGTAAATATACTTGCTGTTCAAATTGCCACATGATATTTCAACAGTTGATTCAATTTAGAGTCAATTTCATCTCAAATACCACCAAGTTAGAGGAGTCACTTGAGGGTGCAATAAGAAGGCTCTTTCCTGATAAGTTTTATTTAAGGCAAAGTACAATTATGATTTGAGTGAGTTATGCTGTACGTAATAGTGATGTGCATACCCCCTATATGATATTTCTATTACTTACTGTGTTTTTACTTTGATTTTGTGGATCTCTTGATTATCTGGAACATTTAATCAATCAGCATACTCCTGGTCCCATAGGTATTAGATGATAAAAGGTTTACAGTATAATTTATAAAAGGTGAAGACTTTGCTGTATTGGGAACAATTTCAAAGTTTGTGGATGACACAAAACTTGGAAGCATTGTAAATTGAGAGGTGGACAAAGGAGATTGACAAGTTAGTGGTAATGGGAAATAGACGACAGTTGAAATTCAATGCTGAGAGCTGTAAAGTGATAACTTCGGTACAAAGAACTTGGGAGACACAACATATATTTTAAAATGAATGTGCTGGTTCAAACTGACTTGGGTGCATTTGCACACCAGTCCTTAAAAAGGTGGTAGACAGCTGGAGGGAGCAGCTAATAAACCCTTCAGGATCCTCAACATTATGAAGAGGAATGCAGAGTACAAGTGCAAGGAGGTGATGCAAAACTTGCAGAACATGGAGTTGGACCTCAGCTGCAGTATCATATACAGTTCTAGATGTCAATAACATGTGAACACTGGGGAAGAGTTCAAAAATTTAAAAGAACAATTCCAACAATGAGGAATGTCAGTTTGGAGGAGTTGGGACTGCTTCCCTTGGGAAAAGACAATGCCAAGACAGGATTCGCCAGGGCATCTGAAATTCAAGTGGCATTACCATTGGGAGATTCTCATGAGACATCAAATATAAATACCATTGCAAACTAGATGGCCCAAATAGCCTAATTTTATGCTTGTATGTTTGCGTAATTCTATTAGATTAGCACCAGATCCACTGAGCCCAACTGTAAAAGCCCAACCTCTTACTGAAATGTAATCAGCTAATTCTGCAGAAAATTACATTGAAATAAATGCCAATTGCCCCATCATACCCAGCTCAGTATCTGTTTATGTGCAAGACCAAATGCTGATATACTTGTAGAAGCAATATCCCCATTAAAACAGTTTCAATGAGAGACCTCTCTTTTTAAAAAAAAAATTGCCTGGTCCCTTTACATTTTTTGGAATGATTTAGCACACAATACTTATTACCAAAATATCCAATGCAGTAACTTGCTGCACAGTCATGATCTTCAGTGTGAACAACAGTTAGATAAATGTACAAGTTACAGACTGGAGCAACCAACAGAACAGGAGAATTTATATGCAAGAAACACAGCCAAACTTCTCCTGCGGGTGGGGATGGGTAGTAGTTGAATCTTAATATTTAAGAACAGTCTATAGGCGATTGATGAAAAAGTCAAAATAAAAGGGATGTAGAATATGCAATTAGTGTAGATCATGAGAAGAGTGAACACCAGAGGGTCCATGAGCTGAAACAACCAGTAATGCCATAACACATTCTGCTCAAAAGCAGTTGGTGACCTAGCCATTTCGACAAAACAGTTAATAATAGAAAGCATGTTTCATAAAAAGGGTGAAGTGAACAACTGTTGACAGGATAAAATATACTGTTGCTAGTCAAAGGACTTAAGGCTGGAAATTTAGTCATTTAGAGAGAAACTGTTTATTGTGATTTATATATACAAGGTGGTACAGATACCTGGAAGCAGATCACTATTTTAACAGTTCCTGAAAATTGGACTTGACCACAAGTTGATGCAAAGTAAGTTGTCAGATTCCAAACACACAGCAAAAATACGTTTGCAATGATAAAAAAAATCTTAACAGCATTATTTTTCCTGGCCATGTCAGCTAACCCCCATCACAGCCACACCTCCAGTTGGACAATGTAGAACTGTGCAAAAATTGCCAAATAGCTAGAAAGATAGGGAATAAAACACACAAACATTCAAAATAGGTTCAGTCTGAATAGAAATCACAGGTAAAATAACTTCTTGTGACAGAAAACTCTTCACATGCAATATTGTCCTGCAACACATATCCAGCTACTATTCTCATCTACATTATAATCATGCTTTTCTTAACTACAAAATAAAAGTCAAGTTGTTCAATGAGATTATGGTGACACATGTTCAGATGGAAGGCACTTAATATCTTAATTCAAATGATATCTTGGCAATACATATTTCAAGGTTTCTTCTCGATCTGCCTTAGCAGTATCACTCTGACACAAATGAGGAGGATGTGGTTACAAATCAGTCTGGAGGCTAGAAGCCATAACTGAAGAGAATATTCCATTCACTGCTGAAGAATACTGAATTGTCAGAGGTGCTATCTTATTGGATATTAATCAATATTCCCTGACATCATTGGTGATAAAAAGATCTTTCAGCGCTATTATTCAGATGGCCTGACCAAAACCTATTGCTCAACTATCATCACCAAAAACATTAATTGGGTAGCTTAACTCATTAAACTTTTGTGGGGTATTGCTTTTAATTAATTAACTAATGCACTTAAGTTGCTGCACTGACTCCAACTTATTTTAAAAATTCCTTAGCTTAAAATAGTTCAAAGTATGAAGGGCAGCACAAAATGCAAGTTATTTATTTTATTGTCACACAAGAGAAATGTACAACAAAACAATTAAAACGAAAACACAGAACTTAAGATGGTTCAAAATAGTAATAAACATTAAATGATTATTGAAATCCTCGATTATTTGAGGTTGCAGAGAGATCCAGTTAGCTAAGTACATATACCAGTTAAGCTGTTAAATAGTTTCTATATTTGAATAGCTTCGGTCAAATAGGTCTCAGCCCTTCTGTAGTATATAAAGAATAGGTAAAAGAATCAGTTATCATATACGAGACTTCATAAATAAAGTACTTTTAATTCCGTCCAAAAGAGAGACACCTTGAAATACTTTATTTTATCCGTCCACTACTAGATAGTAACACAAGGATGACCATCGTATGGGAAAAAAATCAAATAAATATTACAAAATAAATAGTACTGAGGTTTCTGACAATACCTGTACAAATTGGATTTTCATGGTCATCAAACCAACACAGAATATAATTCATAATGTCATAAATCATGTAATATATCAATATCAAGAGTAGTCACATGATGCAATTTATGGCCTGTACATAAAGACTGGTGTGACATTTTGCAAAAGGCCTCAGGGTGGCAGGAAAGATATAGAAGTCGAAGTTGGAGGTGGTAATATAGCATGACACACAACTTGAACAGGGGTCGTCCTCCCTGTCTTATCAATCAGGTGTTTGTTCAGCATACAGTTTCGATGCATGCTTCAGTTACATATGTACTGAGAAATGATTGGGCAAGCATGCAAACGTGGTTGCCATGGAAACAGATAGCACATTCATTGATGCTGACACTAAACAGCAAAGCATTTTAGTCTTGTGCTATGCGTCAGTAGTGTAGTATAAGGAAGTTTGTCAGCAGGCACAAGAATGGTCTTACTGTAAAAATTGTTTTCTTCTTATAAAGACATTCATTTATATTGAATATTCAATATAAAGTAAGTATTTTCCCTGAGTTAGTTTATTTGGCAATGTGCCATGATGATATTCAATGTCAGAAATGTGTTCACAATCTATAGCCTGGCACAAACAAATGTCCTCCCAAACCTCATTGGTTGGGTCTTTACAACCTGCAACACAATATTCATTTATTTCATTAATCAGCTGGGTGTGCTTATGTCATAGCACATAACAGATTACACTTTCTACACAGCAGCAAATGTACCATTCAATACCTGTAATGTCATGTGAACAGGCATTTTCATAATTTTCTTTAAAACTAATCTTGGAATAGACCACGAAGAGGAAAGGAATGTGCCAATTAGGTAACATAACTCTGCCACAAAGAATGGTCAAGGTAATTAGCCAAGATTTATTGATGGTGATATGCTAGATGAATGAGGGAGAACGAAATAGAAGAATAACGCTGATGGAATTCAATGGAAAGGGGGTGAGAGCAATTTCTTGTACAAGATATACACCAACATAGATCTGGTGGGTCAAATGGTCTCTTTATATTCTGGAAATAGTTGTAACACCATGCACTATCCAATTTAAAAGCAGAAACAAGAAAGTTATTTTGCCAGAAAGGCAATGGCAAACATTCAAAGTGTACATGGGTGAACTGCAAAGATCATTCATTACTGTTTGGTGCAAAAGTGGTCAAACCATAGCTTAAAAGAAAAATTAAAAATAGCATTAGATCAAAGGTACAGGCATGCAGATTTGACAGAAAAATCAACAGATCTGAGGATGGGAACAGTTTAGAATTCAGCAAAAGAGACAAAGGGATTGATTAAAAAAGGGAACAATGAGAATGAGAGAAAGCTTTCAAGGAATTTTAGAAACTGACTGTTAATGTTTCTATGGGTATATGAAGAAAAATGATTGGTGAAAACTGCAGGTCCCCTACAGTCAAAAACTAACTATTTGCATTGGGGAACAAAGAGATGTCTGGCCAACTAAGTACATATTTTGATTCTGCATTCACAAAGGAGAACACAATAACATACGAGAAAGGTTGAGGAACACTGGGTTTAGAGAGAGGAAGGAACTGAAGACAATCAGTATTAGTAGGGAAACGATGTGGGGAAGTTGATGGCTTGTGGTTCTCGGGAATGCAAGGTAGACAGAGGGTCAACTTGAACAGGGAATACTTTATTCTGTGTTCTCTCAGCTCCACAGTCAGCTTTAGACTGCCTCCCCTACCTCCTGCTTCTGGACCTGATCTGTTCTCTTAAAAGAGGCAGCACACGCCCAAGTACATGCGTAACACTGCTCCCCCTTTATTTCAATAATCCATTAACAACATGTGTACATTTAACAATCATAACTATTATACAGGCATTGTAGCTAACATATGTACACAGAAATATGTAAAAAAGAAACATGGAAAAAGACAACTCAAACATAGTCTACACTGACATGATCAGTCTCTTGGGGTGATGGAGGGGGACAGAAACATTGTCAATTCTTTGAAGACTGTCTCAGAGGCTTTGAGAAACTTCTGTTGTTTCACAGGTATGGCTGATTAGCTGTTGATGCCCTGGGATGCTGCTGTTGTCTCCTCCTTCAGCATGGCCAACCCTGGCTTGGTCAACACTAATGGTCCTTGGTTCAACTAGGACCAGCTTGCCCATGAACCTCCACGAGTATTAGTGTGATCTGTCGCTCCACTGGTCCCATGAAAATTGGCATGAATTCACTACCATGATGATTGAGGCCATTTCAATGAATGGTGGGTAACAACAGTGGCACTTACCTTGCTAATGCGCAGGGTTCACATGGTCATGCTCTCTCCTCAATCTGGGAGCCCACCTTTGGCCACCAGAAATAGCTCTTGGCTATTTTTTTCATTCGCACCATCCCAGGGTGGCCTGGTGCACCTGTTCTAACACCATTCCTCAAAAGGGAAAGGACAACAACTCTCATTCCCCACATTTGATGCAAACAATTCCCACCTCCCAGAGGCAAGGACACAATTCTGGGCAATTTCTATGACAAGCCCTTCTTCTCAGGACTAAATCCATCACAAGGGTCAAGACCAGGTCATTCCAGGTAAAATTTTGTACCCGACCTCAGCAAGGTGTGTGCTGGTACAGTGCCACACGCCAACTGCAGTGGCAACTTCTGATCAAAATGAGTTAGCAGTTCCGACTTTTTTTTAATTAAGGCTTGCTTCACCTCCCGGTAAGCCGCCTCATATTCCTGGGTCTATTTCAACAGCTGCACCTTTTCTCAGCAATCGATAGTGCTTTTAGCATGGTTGTCCAGATCAGATATGAACCGGTTATAGTAATTTACAAGCCCCAAAAATCATCTTAGTTGAGACTCATTCTCTAGTGGGTCTTCCTGGTATCCTCCATCTTCTTGAATGCCTTGTGTATTCCCTTGGCATCAATACTCTGCAGTCTTTTAAAAACACAACTTACATTTCTCCCTTTTTACTTTTGGGTTGTGCTCCAGCAAACTTTAAAAAGTTTCTTCGAGGTTTTCAAATGCTTTTCTCAGAATCCAGCAACCAAAAAATAATCCAGATAACACTGGCCCTCTGGAATACAGCTGCAACTGACAATGTCAAAAGGAATCTGCTTTTAGCGGAACAGACCCTTGTGTGTCACTATCAGCAGCAGCAGCTGATACTCCTTGATGACCCCTATATGTACACCTGAAGCAGATCTATTTTTGAGAATGTCTTTCCCCCAGCCAGTCCACTGAACAGGTTCTCAATGAATGGAATTAGGTATTGATCCACACACAGGGCTGACCTCAATCCACATTGTGCCATCTGTTTCTAAGACTAGAACTACTGGGGTAGTCCATTCACTAGTGATTACTAGTTCCAATGCTCCCAAGTCCTTGAGATGCTCCAGTTCCACCTCCACTGGATAGCTTATAGTACTGGACACTCCTTCAGACTCCTTGGACGAACCTCCTGCTTCAATCAAAGTTTAATTTAAACTCCTTTCATTTCCCCAGGGTTCCTTTGCAGACATTTTTATACCTGTCCAAAGTCTTTTGCAAACTTGTTTTGAGTCCACTAGCCTGTTAACCATGAGAAAGTGAGGACTGCAGATGCTGGAGACCAGAGTTGAAAAATGTGGTGCTGGAAAAACACAGCAGGCCAGGCAGCATCCGAGGAGCAGGAGAATTGACGTTTCAGACATAGGCCCTTCTTCAGGAAGGGCTTATGCCCGAAACGCGATTCTCCTGCTCCTCAAATGCTGCCTGTGCCTATTAACCATGCCCAAGCTAACTTTAATTTCTGAAACCAGGAGCATCCAAATAATGCATACCTTTCATCACAAACAGAAGCAGTTTGGTACACTGGTCCCTTAGTTTTACTTTTTCCAGTATATAGCACTTCAGTGGCACCACTTGCTCCATGTACGTTTGTTATGAAGTCTTGGTAGACATCAATGACAATGCCTTTAAACTTTTCCTTATATTTTGGATTAGGGAGTCAGAGACATCGCTGCACCCATATCCACTTCCATATTTATTGTCTTCCCCTCCAATGTATGAAGAACCCAGAAACCTTCAGCTTTGCCGTGAACCGATAGGATGTTTAACCAAAGCTCTGCCAACTCTAGACCTTCTGCTTCTCTGCAGACCTAGCTAACTTCCTATTTCCTGGCTGGCAGCATGTTCTTTATGCCTTGTCCTCTGAATTCTCTCCTTTCGAAACCTCTTCGCTTGCCTGAAATTGCTAGGTGCAAATCAAGCAATGTAGCCCACTCGCGTACACTGCAGCACTGGACTAGAGTCCAATTCACTGACTCCTTATGGCCACTCTTCCCACATTAACAGGATTCTACATTGGTACCACAATCTGCTGATTTTCTGCTACTTTAGGCACCAAGGTGTTGTCACAACTGTGTTGCTTTGCTGCCGGCCAACTTTTTCAAGGGTGCCTTAATAAAAGTCTCTCCTTGTTAGTAGATTCCATTGGATGAATTTGTGTTGGAGGTCACAAACCAAACAATTCTGCAAGGCTTTTTGGAGGAATCCTTCAAATTTGCAATGTTCCACTAACCTCTAAGACAGCCACCAATTGGGCTGTGTACTCTTCTTTGTGCTGTATAAAAATTGAAACCTTCTGGACCATCAGTGGCTTTGATGTAAAGTAACTGCCCAATGCTTCGCATAGCATGTGGTATGCCTTCTCCATGGATTTCTCTGCTTTCACCACTCTTCTGGAAGGTCTTGCTCCTAAACGATACTCAAGAAAACTGATAGCTCTATACGTTTAGATACTTTGTTTGCCTTTAAGTATGCATTTAAAAAATAAGAGGATCACTGTACAGAATTCAACTTTTATCTTTTCATCAAACTAGCCTATTGCTCCAAATTGGCCCACAGTTTTGTTTTATCCCTTATCCCCCCACTTGGGTCTAGTAGCTGTTCTCAGCCATTCTCAGCCAGAATCCCCAAGGTTAATGCTCATCCTCACCGACTGTGTTAGCATGCCATTCCTCCTTGGCATTGCTCACAGCCACAATCCCTTACAACTGCTCTCCTCAGCAATTTTGGTTAGCTTCCAACTGAATACTTCCCTCTCCAGCCATCAGCTGTGGCCCAATCTCCTCATGACTGCCACTCTTGGCACACTCCCCAGTGTGTACCATTCTTCCCTGGTGTCAACCACAGCCTTTGTCCCCTGGCAACATCACCACAATCCCATGCCATTTTCGAAGTCCAGATGACGTCCTTCCTCCTGACAAAGAAAACACTATGTTGGCACACAGTTTGTGGGCTAGATCCTAATCTTGTTGCTTAATCTTACTATGTTGTGGTTCACTAGAACCATATATAGAACACGGGGTAAAGAGGGTAAACCTCAACAGGGTAAACCTCAACAGGGAATACTTCATTGTGTCCTCTCAACTCCATCCTCTGAGTTCAACTGCCTCCCCTCACTATTGTCTGCAGGTCATCTGACCCACTCTTAAAAAGGGGTATCACACACTGAACTACATATGTAACAATGGGATTGAAGGCTGATTAATTCCCAGACCCTATAATCTAAATTCCAGACCAAGGATGCAGCCCTACAAATAGTGGTCATCTTTTAAGATTCTACAGACTCTGGAACAGTTCCCAAGGTTATGGGGTAGTTAGTTTATCCCCTCTATTTAAGAAGAGAGACAGAGAGAAAACTGGGAATTGCAAACCAGTCAGCTCGAGCAAAATTAATGTCATTTACAAGAATACCACGCAAGGACTGTAACAAAACACTACATTGGACAAACAGTCAGAAAACTAACCACCAAGATACATGAACACCAACTATGCACAAAATGACATGACCCTCTCTCACTAGTATCCTCACATATGGATGAGGAAGGACACCATTTCGACTGGGACAACACATCCATCCTAGGACAAGCCAAACAAAGACACGTACACGAATTCCTAGAAGCATGGCATTCCAACTGGAACTCTATCAACAAACACATCGAGTTAGACTCCATTTACCACCCCCTGAGAAAAAGAACCGGAAGTGACTTCACCACAGGAAATAACATCACCACTGGAAATGACATCAACCCAAGAAACCCAAACATGTAAATAGAAAGCAGGAATTTTTAGCATTGCTTCACCCAAGGCCCACTGAAGATGTTACTTAGTAGGGTAACGAAATGTCTGGAAATGAACCTTGTAGCTCAGCAAGCAAACCTACATCCAAAGAGTCACTGAACCTGAACATTAACTCTAGTTTCTCTCCATAAATGCTGCCAGACTTGTTGAGCTTCTCCAGTCCTTTTATTTTTGATACCATTCACTTTCTTCATCACCTGCTGCATCTGCATGCTTAATTTCATCAGCTCGTGTATGACAATCTCAGGACTTTCCCAATCTATCACTGTTCAGGTAATAATCTGCCTTCCTGCCTCTGCTCCCAAAGTGGATAACTCCACATTATATTGTATTTCCCGTGCATTTGCCCTCTACTAACTGTGTCCAAATCTCTTGAAGCATCTCTGCATCCTCTTCATAATTCATCCTGCCACCCAGCTCTGAGACAACACTTTTATTCTAAATCATTAATATATATTGCTGATAACTAGAGTCTAAGCAGTGATACCTACAACACCTCACTAATCACTGCCCACCACTTAGAAAAAGACCTGTTTATTCAGATTATTTATTTCCTGTCAGCCTACTGGCTCTCCATCCATGCCAGTACACTAATCTAATCCCATGTGCTTTAAATTGTACATGCTGATCTCTTTTGGTGGGACCTTATTGCAAGTCCAGATAAACTACATTCACTGGTTCTTCCTCATCATCCACACTAGATACATTCTCAAATGAATTTCATTAGATTATCAAGCATGTTTCCTAAACCATGCCATTTGATCTTGTCACTGTTTTCCCAAGTACCCTACTATTAAACATTTTATCATAGTCCCTGGGAATTGTTTGATTTCCTTTCTCTAATATTACAATTTCACCTAATTTATCAAATTCTCCTTCTCCTTCTTGGCACTTTCATACATCCATTCTTAAATCCCAAATTTTAATTTGTGCAACCACCAGCAGCCATACTTCCAACTTGAAGCACTAAATTCTGAAATTCCCTTCCTAACCACCCCCCTCTTTAGGAGGATATTATGCCTTGTGGCTTGGTGTCAATTTTTAAAAAAACTTGTCAACCTCCTTTTAATATCAGAGTAGATAATCTGGCAATTTGAAATCAAGTGGACTCATCATACTTTAAAAGAAAGCACCTTAGATTTTCAAATCCACCTGAGATACCAAGACAGATTGCTTAATCGATAAGTATTACTACGAATACAAGTACAACTTGCCAAGAAAATGAATATATTCCTCAAATTACACCAATTAAACAATAGCTAGATGCTATACATGAGTTAAAATTCATTATTAAAAATAGTGAAATGTTTCCCCTTATCAGACTACAAATGTCGTCTGAACAGAAGTCTGAAGATGTCGAGTAGCATTCGCTCCAGATACTAAGATAGGAATGTGATATGACCCACTTAAATTAAATCTCCACAACGGGGAGTTCAGTTAATGAACGGTTTCTAGGCCACACAACCACAATGAAGACCAGAGAATTTAAAATATGTTTCAAGGCTTCTATTGTGCTGCTTGTGTCAATTCCAAACACAACTGGAACTTGTACATATAATGCACTGTGAAACGTATTAGAATGAAATTTAGAATGAGTTCCCTCTCTTGTAAAACTGATACACTCTAAATCAATCTTGGAATGATTTTTTTTTAGCCTTGCCAGCTTTAAAAATTCTTTGGTCAAGACAAGGCTCTCTAGCACCTGACTGATGCAAGACTGTGGGTCTGCACTGGCTAACAACCTGCAATGACTTGTTGCTAATCCACCTTGCCACGTCTCTCCTAAAATGACCATTCTGTGTATGCAATCTCAACTAGAATATCAATTGCCTAGTCAAACTGAAAGAAATCTCAAAGGAGTCCCAATTTATATCCACTTTTCAATGGGATTGACCAAACAGAATTAAAATATAGCAGCACTGAATCGGATCAATTTAGTTAAGCATAGTGTAATCTCCGGCTCCAACTGCTGAAAATTCCCTTCTATTTAGACAATTTTTAGGGTTAATTTTCCCTTCTTTTCAAGAGCATTGATAAAGGTCATGTGGATCTGAACCGTTGTGGGCTCCCTGGAATTAGCGTCTTTGCTTTCATAAGGCAGGATAAAATATTACGCAAAGTAAAACCTGCAACCCAAATAAATCTTGACAATGTTTATTCCAAAGAAAAAGATTATGCATCACCTCACACACAGATTGAAGAAGGAGCTCAATACAGTTGGAAATTACCTTTAAGACAGCTGCCATTTTCCATTTGTTTCTCCCACCACCCCCCCCCCCCAAGTGATCACTCTCGACTTTTAAACTCATACAAGGAAAAATTAACAAGCAAGTTGTTTGCAATTCATTCAGCAGAAGGCACTTATTCAATCAAACTAAGCCTTACCCCATGTTTCTTGCTCTCCTCTTTGTAAACTAATTTCAGGAAAGTTTCTTAGATCAACTTCAGACCTATTCCATATGTAATAAGATACCCAATACATTTTAGTTGGGTGGCTAGGAGGTCTTAAAAATGATCTGATTTATTGGCTAGCTGGCTAAGACCCTGTAGTCCATAGAGAAACTCCATAGTATGAGCTGCAACTTCTAACTGTGATGCACAATTTGATATTTTGCAGATAGTGAGAACTGCAGATGCTCGGAAGTCAAAGTCAAGAAAATGTGAAGCTGGAAAAAGCACAGCAACTCAAGCAGCATCAGAGGAGCAGGGGTGTTGACGTAACAGGTTGGAACCTATCATCGGGACTGGGGAGGAAAACTTCATCAAGGTTGTCATAACTTGGGAGGTGCCGGTGTTGGACTGGGGTGGACAAAATTAAAAATCACACACCAGGTTATAGTCCAGCAGGTTTATTTGGAATCACTAGCTTTCAGAGCACCGCTCCTTCACCACCTGATGAAGGATCAGCACACCAAAAGATAGTGCTTCCAAATAAACCTATTGGACTATAACCTGGTGTTGTGTGATTTTTAACTTCATCAAGGTTGGCATCCTTGGCAGAGGCTTCGCAGTATTGTTTTCAGCAACTTGGAGATAGTGAGGACTGCAGATGCTGGAAAATCAGAGTTAATAAAGTGTGCAGGTGGAAAAAGCACAGCACGTCCAGCAGCATCAGATGAAAGGTTCCGACCTGAAACATCACCACCCCTGCTCCTCTAATGCTGTTTGACCTGCTGTGCTTTATCCAGCTCCACTCTTTATTGACATAATCTGACATTTTACCATGTTGAAAAGTGTGTATTGCCCACCCACAACAACAGCCTCTGCTCCAATCTTAACAGGGGATGAGAAAGAACTAATCATTAATAAAAAGGTAGCTGCAACACAACTTTGCTTGAACACTTCCTTAAGCTCCTCAATACTTGTTCCATAGTTGCAAGCGGGAAAACAAACATCATACAATACAGTTAATTTGATTTGATTAAAAGTTGGACACATTGGAATATTGGACAATTAAATCATGCATAGAGTCAAAGATACGTTCAGCTTAGAAACAGATCCTTCTGTCTAACTTATCCATGCCAACCAGATATCCTAAATTAGCCTAGTCCCATTTGCCAGCACTTGGCCCAAGTCCCTCTAAACCCTTCCTATTCATGAATAATCCAGATGCCTTTTAAATATTATAATTGTACCAGCCTCCATCACTTCCTCTGACAGCCCATTCCATACATGCACCACCCTTTGCATAAAAAAGTTGCTTTTAGGTCTCTTTTTAAATTTTTCCCCTCGCCCTAAATCTAAGCCCCCTAGTTCTGGGAACCCCCATTCAGGAAAAAGACTTTGTCTATTTACCCTATCCATGCCCCTCATGATTTTATAAACCACTATAAAGATCACCCCTCAGCCTCCAACGCTCAAGGGAAAACAGCCCCAGCCTATTCAACCGCTTCCTATAGCTCAAATCCTCCAGCCTGGGCAACATTCTTATAGATCTTTTCTGAACCCTTTCAAGTGTCACAACATCCTTCAGAGAGGAAGGAGACCAGAATTGCACACCATATTTCAAAGTGGCCTTACAAACATCCCGTACAGCTGCAACATGACATCCCAACTCCTATACTCAATACTCTGACAGATAAAGCAAAGCATACCAAATGCCTTCTTCACTATCCTGTCTACCTGCAATTCCAAGGAGCTATGAACCCGCACTCTAAGGTTTCTTTGTTCAACAGCACTCACCAGGATCTTACCATTAAGTGTTTCGGTCCTGCTCAGATTTGCTTTTCCAAAATGCATTTATCTAAATTAAACTCCCTCTGCCACTCCTCAGCCCATTGGCCCATCTGATCAAGATTCTGTTGTAATCTGAGGTAATCTTCTTCACTGTCCACTAGACCTCCAATTTTGGTGTCATCTGCAAACTTACTAACTATACCACCTATGTTCAGATCCAAATCATTTATATAAATGATGAAACATGGTGGACCCAGCACCAATTTTTATGGCACTCCACTGGTCACAGGCCTCCAATCTGAAAAACAACCCTCCACCACCACCCTATGTCTTTTACCTTTGAGCCAGTTCTGTATCCAGATGGCTAGTTCTCTTTGTATTGCTAACCAGTCTCCCATTGGGAACGTCTCCTTTAAAATATTTCTCACACCTTAAACATATACCCCATAGTATTTGACATTTCCACTGGGAGAAAGTGAGCACTGCAGACACTGGCGATCAGAGTAGAAAAGTGTGGTGCTGGAAAAGCACAGCCGATCAGGCAGCATCCAAGCAGCAGGAGAATCAATGTTTCAAGCGTACAGCTTATACTCAAAATGTCAATTTTCTTGCTCCTTGGATGCTGCCTGACCTGTGCTTTTCTAGTACCAAGCTCTTCAAATTTGACATTTCGACCCTGCGGGAAAAATACTCCCAACTATTCACCCTGTCCATGCCTCTCAATTTAATATACTTCTATCAGGTCACCCCTCTGCCTCCGATACTCTAGCAAAAACAATCCAAGTTTGTCCAATCTCTCTTTATAGATAATACACTCCAATCCAGGCAACATCCTTGTAAATGTCTTCTGCTATCCTCTCCAAAGTGTGGCAACGAGAACTGCGCTCAGTACTTCAAATGTGGCCCAAATGAAGTTCTGTACAGCTGGAACATGGCTTGCTAACTTTTATACTCAGTGCCTTGACCCGTGAAGGCTAGTATGCCATCTGCTTTCATTACTACCTTCTCCACTTAAGTTATAACTTCCAGGGCCCTATAGACTTGCACCCCAAGTCCCTTTGCAAATCAATGCCTGCCATTTACTGTATACTTTTCTCTTGCAATTGATCTCCAAAAGCACATCACCTCACTCTTGTCCAGATTAAACTCCATCTGAAATTTCTCTGCCCAACTTTACAACTGATCTGTATCCCACTGTTGCATTACACAACCGTCCTCACTATTCATAACTCCAACAATTTTTGAATACTAATCAGGCCACCTACATTTTCACATATGTTACAAAACAATAGGAGGTCCCATCACTGATCCTTCCACTTGTCACAGATCTCCAGTCTGTGATACACCCTTCCACAACTATTGGATAAAAGGAAATTACTGCGGATGCTGGAATCTGAAACCAAAATCTCAGCAGGTCTGGCAGCATCTGTAAGGAGAGAAAAGAGCTGACGTTGAGTCAAAGCAAAGGGTCAGTTAGACTCGAAACGTCAGCTCTTTTCTCTCCTTACAGATGCTGCCAGACCAGCTGAGATTTTCCAGCATTTTCTCTTCTGCTTCCACAACTACTGTCTGCCTTGATGACCAGGCCAATAGTGTATCCAGTTTACCAACTCACTATGGATTCCGTGCAATTTATCTTATGGAGCAGCCTACAACAAAGCACCTGGTCAATTGTTTTAGTAAAATCCATGTAGGCAACATCCACAACACTGGCCTCATCAATCATCATCACTTCCTCAAAGAAAACCCAATCGGATTTGTGAAAAAGGACCACACCTGTATAAGGCCTTCTGATTAGCCCTAATAACTCCATTTTAATCCAAAAGCAATTAAATCTGACCCTAATTATCTTCAATAATTTCCCTACTGCTAATTTAAGTCTCAGTGACCTATAATTTCCTTGATGATCACTGTTGCTATTCTTAAACAAAGGAACAATATTGACTATTCTCCAGTCTTCTGGGACTTCACCTGTGGCAAAGATCTCTGTCAAAGTCCTAGGAATCCCCTTCCTTGCCTCCTTCAGTATCCTGGGATAGATCGCATGCGACATTGGGGACTCATCCACCTTAAATGTTTTCCAAGACACCCGACACCACCTTCTTTTTAATACTGACATTCTTTGAATGCTTTATACTGCCAAGTGATGTTTCTATTCTGGAGAAATTGAAGGGTTTTCCTTAATGAAATCTAAAGCTAAACCTGGAGGTATTAACTTTGGTGGCTTCCTTGTGCATTGCAGCAAAGAGATCAAAATGTTAAGAAGTCATGATAAATCCTTGCTTTGTGTCATTGGTTACTGCAAAGGCAATAGAAATCTGGCAACAGAAACAAACATGCCCTGCTATGTCATTGTGAAGTAGGCATAGAATTCTGATAAACTTGTTCTGAATTCCTATCCTAGAGAGCAAGCACTATGGACCAAGTGTTGAGGAGGTTAAGGAAGTGTTCAAACTAAATTGTGTTGCAGCTGCCTTATCATTGATCAGTGCTTTCTCATCGCCTATTAAGATTGGAGCAGAGGCTGTTATTGTGAGTGGGCAAAACACGCTTTTCTAAACATGGTTAAACATCAGATTGTGTCAATAAAGAGTGGAGCTGAAAAAAAAGCACTGCAGGTCAAACAGCATCAGAGGAGCAGGACAGTTGACGTTTCAGGTCAGAACCTTTCATTGGATGCTGCTTGGCGTGCTGTGCTTTTTCCACCTGCACACTTTATCAACTCTGACTTTCCAGCATCTGCAGTCCTCACTATCTCCAAGTTGCTACAGCTTTTGGACTACCAGCAGTTGACAAGTTGAATTGACAGGTTGACTTGACAAGTCAAGTTGACCACTTGAACCAATCTTTGACCTTTGCTATATTCAAGCTATTTGAAAGAAAGAAAATTATAGCAAGACAATTATTCAATGCTTCCGAGCCATGCCCATAAGCTGATTGCAAAGGTCTAAAAGTCATCAGCTGTGTAAGAAAATGCAAGATTGCTTGTCCCCACCCCCAAACCACAGTAGCACAACACAATGCACAGGCCATAGTAGTAACAGGCAATCTGAAACAGCCATAGCTTTTAGACTTTCAATTCACATGGAGACATTGTGGCATCAGCCAAAATGATTTCAAGCGCCAGAAGTTCTTATGGGTTAAAGATTATTGCTTCAATCAATATGAGTGTCAAGACATAACAATGTGGGTGGGTTGTGCTTCGGCGGGTCGGTGTGGACTTGTTGGGCCAAAGGGCCTGTTTCCACACTGTAATGTAATCTAATGTAATCTAATCTAATTAAAAGCACAAAGAGACACAAAATGAAAACCATAGAATATAGAGGATTTAGAATGTATTGATTTTTAAGTAACCTTCCCCTTTATAAAGTGATACCTTAGTATCACTTAGTTGGAATACTGAGAAACTACAACGTAATTTAGTGATAATAGTGTCTGAGAACGACAATGTGATCAAACACAAGACGACTGACTCAGCAAGCAAACATCACCTCCTCTAGATTGCAACACCTCTGAGCTCACAAAATAATTTAAAACCTAACGAGTTTTCGAACATCACAAAATTAAAATGCTGCCATCCCCTTTATTATTGTTTGGGGATGGGGGGGGGGGGGGGGGGAGGAAGAGTGTGAGTGGGTGGGTGAGGGAGGGAAGAAATGAACCAGAATCCGGGTGCAGAATTTCCAAAAATATATATATAGTGGGGGGGGGCGGTTGGGGAGAGGAGAGAGAAATCGCTGTACGGAAACAATAATGAGTCTTTAGCACCAGAACGCATCATTACCGTGCATGTTTACCAACAATAGCGAACACAACAAAAGCTATACCTAACAACTTTTGCAGCATGCAACCCTCTTTCCCCTCCGTCTCTACGTACCCACCTGTGTCCAATTTACAGTCATTTCATTGAGTAGGTGGTAAGATTGAGCATGGGGGCGGGGGAGAGAGAGAGAGAGAGAGAGGAGTAGGTTGTTACAGTCATGTTTAATCCAGATTTGGAGAAGGGAAAGGGAATCCACAGCGCCGCGTCTTTTAATATGCCAAAGGGCCATCCATCCTGTTGAAGTGGTTGCTCGCAGAATCCCCCTTTCGGACTGCCCCCTCACCCCTTACCTGGCGACCGTTGCACCGCTGCGCTCGCGCTCTCCTCCCACCGCAACTGCAGCCCGCGCGCTGCCGCCGGCTCGCTCCCGTTCTCCTTGACGACCAGGATGTTTGGTGGTGGTGGCGGTGGAGGAGGAGGAGAGGAAAGGGGAGCCGAAGTGGGTGGGGGGGGGGGGGGGGGGAGCCTGGAAACCGCCGTCTCGGATTGACTCGCGGCGCTGGCCAACCGCAGCCCGCGGCGGCGGAAAGGCGGGGCCGGCGGTCGGCCAATGGGAGTGAGGCCTGTGGGGTTGGTGGGCGGGGAGAGAGGGGGGTGGGGAAACACAGGGACGGAGCCTCCAGGTGAAAGGCGGGTCAAGGTGCGAAGGTTTCAGGTGGGCAACCGCGGGGGCGTCAAGCCAAGCCAGATGAGGCATCTTTGCCTGCAAACCCAGCACCTGAAATCCAAGGTGCCGTCCGATTCTCTTCATTTTTGAAAAAAAATATCTTTGAACAGGAAATGTTTAAATGTAGCATTTTTTAAATTATTTCAACCCTCTTCGCCCATGCATACTTTTGCTCTCACCACCCCCCACCCCAACTATTGTGACCACATCAATGAACTTTGCAAATGACAAATAAATCGAGGCTATTGCTCTCATCCACCAGCCACCCCCAGCCCTCCTGCTTCCTTCACCGATTTTCATTCAATCCTTTTATTGCTGACAATAGGAAGTAACGAGAATGCAACGGCTCAAGGAAACTATGTGCTTGAAAAAAATGAAAGTAAACCCCCATTTATATATTTTGTTTCATAGGTCGGTTTCTGATCTTGATAACCCTGGGAATCGCGCATTATTAGGAAGGGTGGCTGATTATTCGGAAAGGAGAGAAGAAAATGTAACACTCCTCCCCCCCCCCAAACCCACCTTGGCCAGTCATTCCTATGAGGTTTGCCAACACCTCCATCGCTGATCTACAATTTTTTGTTTTGGATCACCAACCTGCAGCACTGAAGTGGTACAGTTCCTGGCGTTCTCATTTGTAATCCAGCCTCTACAGTAAACAGTTAAACATACTGCAAGATCGGAACTCAGCAACACAGTGGGCCAGTGGCAGGTGAACGAACACCCGAAGAAAGCTACGACCTCCTCCTAACCAGAAATATGTGTTGCAACCCAAAATGCAATTTGCATCTAATAAAAAGGGACGTGAACTGTGTTTGGGGAGGGGGGGGGAAGCTTAAATTACATTATTTAAAAGCCAGTGGAGAGCTCCCGACGTTTCCATTCAAGGTGGAAATCAGATTAGAGCTGTACCCCAGAGACAGAAGGCTTTAAATATCATTTTACAGGTATTTACAAGAAATGTGCAAATTGAAACATTTTCTGAAACTAACAAGAGAATCCATAGCAGAGAAACTGGCTAAGCGGCACCTTTTGTTTGTTTCGATTACACAACTAGCAATTTCATCAACAATTATTTATCCAGCCTCTTAAAGCTAACCAGTCCTGGTACAGTACAGCGGCCTCAGTTCCACATTTCTGACTGACATCTGTTCATCTACTCAATCCCTTGATGTACTGATTAAATTGATTTTACCCATCCCCCCCCATTCGATTTGTAACTGGTGCCATTCACCACGCAACTATGATCTGTTACAACGCCGACCATTCAAAGGCTGACCGCTGAATCAATTTTTTTTTAAAAAAAACACATATCATGGATATGGGTTTAAAAAACTATACAGACCATCTGCTACTTGCTCTGACAGCCCACAGCCCGAGAGAAGAATCCCTTCAAGCTGAGCACAAAGTTTTAGAGCCGTGAGCAGACGGGTTCCCCTCACATTCCCAAATCCTCAACCCACGTCCTCTGTGAATGGTAGAGAAAGTAAAACTCTATGCGCGACTCGGATGCCACCGCCGAGGGCGGCGCAGTCAACAAAAGGGAGTGGGGTGGGGGAAGCTGCGGCTCCAGTTCCTTCACACATCATGTGTTCTCTCCCCTTTTCATTATTTAAAAGATTAATGTACTTACCCGGCTTTTATTTTCCCACCCTCGGTGAAGTAATCCCCGACTGAAGGTGGTGTCTTAGTTCCCAGGCGGTGAGCTAAGGTTGCTGGTGTCCCAATCAGACGCAGCACCAGGCTCTTTGGGGGGGGTGGTCTGCCGTTCAAGTGGATGCGTGTACAGCTTCCCTCAAACCACCGCTGCCCCAGCCCCCGAATGCAGTTGGAAGTTGTCGAAAAAAAAAGTTCAGTCCAATCCACTTCCAAACGTCTGAGGTCACTGCGGCAAAACGTCGCGATACTGAAGTGCAGGAGAGGGGATGGAGACTGGGATGTGTTGATCTTCGGGAATTTCAAGCTAACTGGGCCAGGGACGGAAAGTCTTCACTCTTGGCACTTTCTCAGCCAAGTTTGGGGACCAAGTCAGAAAACCTAGCAATCTGCATGTGTGTGTTTTGTAAACAGCGGGTTGGAGACGCTTTGAGAGGAAGCATGTTTATTATTTGTATTTTTTCATTTATAGAAAATCAGTTCACAAACGTCGGGAGAGGCGATGGTAATCGGGCAAAATTGTTTTGTTTTATTTATGTAAATACGATCAACGAAGTCAGATATTGTGGTGAACCACGAGAGTGCACTTTTGGCAAAAGCGGAAAACGGGAAATCTGAAATAAAATCCAACGCTGGAAATACTGGGCGAGCCAAGGCAGCATCTGTGAAAGAAAAGAGAATGAAAGTTTCAGGCAAAGGCAGTATAGAAATGTAATAGCTTATGAACGAATGAAGGGGGTGGGGAGGAGGGGGCAGGAAAACAATGAAGCCTTTTCTCACTTAATGAGCCACTCATCCTATCACGGACCTTCCCTTTTTTCTCTTCCTCCTCTTATATAAGAAATCAGGGCAACTTTCAGATATGATGCTCCGAGTTTTTTTTTCCTCTTGGAGACTTTCTTTAATACTGGAGCTCTAAAGGTGAACTTTGTATCTAATTACCTTCTCGCCTCTCAGTTGACCCTATGCTAATGACTGTGACTTCAACTAGTATGTTTTCCACATCACCACTACTAATTCTCTGTACAGTTCATGTAGTCATATAAGGTACCCTAGATAGCCAGAGTCAGACTAAAAGATTTGTGGTGATACCATGTCTCAAAACATCCTCATGCACTTCGAGCACAATTAATTATTTTGAAATACTAGTACTATGTAGTCAAAGTCAGCAGCCATTGCATGCAGTTAAGTTCCTGCTGGCATTGGTTAAGTGAAAACAACAACAAAAGATAGTATTCTTTAAATGTAATATTCATTTAACGTTGAACTGAATGTCTACCCAGATGATGTGATTAAATCTTGTGGTTTTATTATCATTCAATGGTTTACCAATTTTTTTTCTGGCTAAATTATCAACTGAATTAAATAATCTGACAATTGTGTGCAAGTTGAGTTTGTAGCTGTCTTGCATAGCTGGTAAGCTGTGCAACTATGGCTGGCATTACTAAACCCAAAGCTAACATCTTTAAAAATGCACTTTCCAAGAATCCATATGATAGACTTACACTTCAAGAATTAGTTCACTTGGATGTATTAAACATTGTTGGGTTGTATCCCCTGGAAAATGAGATGACTAAGGCAGAATTTGATTTAAGTTTGCAAGACATTTCAGGGAATTAATAGTCTGATGAGAAAGTATATTTCTTGCTGGCTGAAGTATCTAGAATCATTGAATTATCCAGCGCAGAAGAAGCCCTTCAGCCCATTGATTCTGCACCAAAATGTGAGAAACCATATAAATGGGATTACATTTACCAGCACTTGACCCAAACACTTGAATGTTATGACATGCCAGAGAAGCGTAGAGTTGTACAAAATGGAAACAGACTCTTTGCCCAACTCCACAAGCCTGACTACCCTAACCGACCCATTGTCTCAGCCTGCTCCTGCCCCCACCGAATTCAACTCCACCTACCTTGATACTGTCCTATCCCTCCAGATTCAGGAACTCCCCACAGATTTTCAGGACACCACCCATGCCCTCCACCTCCTCCAAGACTTCCATTTCCCTGGCCTCCAACGCCTCATATTCACCATGGCCATCCAGTCCCTCTACACCTCCATTCACCATGACCAGGGCATTCAAGCCCGTCATTTCTTCCTCTCCTGACGTCCCCACCAGTACTCTTCCACTGACACTCTCATTCGTTTGGCAGAACTGGTCCTCTACCTCAACAATTTCTCCTTCCAATCCTCCCACTTCCTCCAGACGAAAGGGGTAGCCATGAGCCCCAGCTACCCTGTCTCTTTGTTGGCTATGTAGAAGAGTCCATCTTTCGGAGTTACATCGGCACCATTCCCCAACCTTTTCTCCACTTCATTGATGACTGTATCGTCGCCACCTCGTGCACCCACAAGGTGGTTGAACAGTTCATCAACTTCACCAACACATCCCACCCCGACTTTAAATTCACCTGGACCATCTCTGACACCTCCCTCCCCTTCCTGGACCTTTCTATCTCCATCAACAGTGACCAACTTAACATTGACATTTTCTACAAACTCACCAACACCCACAGCTACCCGGATTATACCTCCTCCCACCCTGCCTCCTGCAAAAATGCCATCCCGTATTCCCAAATCCTCTACCTCCACCGCATCTACTCCCAGGAGGACTAGTTCCACCACAGAACTCACCAGATGGCCTCCTTCTTTAAAGACCACAATTTCTCCTTCCACGTGGTTGAAGATCTCTGGGACACCCACACCAATCAACTCCACTGCTCTGTGGCCAAACTCTTCAACTCTCCCTCCCAATCTGCTGAGGACATGCTGGTCCTGGACCTCCTCCATCGCCACTCCCTTATCACCCAACGCCTGGAGGAAGAACACCTCATCTTCCGCCTTGGAACACTTCAACCCCAGGGCATCAATGTGGACTTCACCAATTTCCTCATTTCCCCTCCCCCCATCTTACCTCAGTTCTAACCTTCCAGCTCAGCACCATTCTCATGACCTGTCCTATTTGTTAATCTTCCTTCCCACCTGTCCGTCCCACCCTCCTCTCTGACCTATCACCTTCACCTCCAACTCCATCAACCTATTGCACTCTCAGCTACTTTCCCCTCAGCCCCACCCCCTCCCATTTATCTCTCCACCCCCGAGGCTCCCAGCCTCCTTCCTGATGAAGGGCTTTTGAACGAAACATTGATTTTCCTGCTCCTCGGATGCTGCCTGACCTGCGGTGCTTTTCCAGCACCACTTTAATCTTGACTTTAATCTCCAGGATCTGCAGTACATACTTTCTCCTCTTTGCCCAACTCGCCAGTCAAATATCCTGAATTAATCTATTCCTATATGTTAGTATTCAGCACATATTTCTCTAAACCCTGCCTATTCATATACCGATACAGGTGCCTTTTAAATGTTATAATTGTACCAGCTGCCAACAGCTCCTCTGGCAGCTTATTCCACACAGGCATGACCCTTTGCATGAAAAAATTACCGCTTAGGTCCCTTAAAGTTTTTTTCCCTCTCACCTTAAACCTATGCCCTCTACTATTGGACACCCTACCCTGGGAAAAGACCTTGGCTGTTCATCATATATACACCCCTCATGATTTTATGAACCTCAAGAAGGTCACTCCTCAGCCTCTGAGGGGAAAATAGCCCCAGCCTATTCAGCCTTTCTCTACAGGTCAAACCCTCCAACCCCGCAACATTGTTGTAAGTCTTTTCTGAACCCTTTGAAATTTCACAACATCTTTCCTATAGCAGGGAGAGCAGAACTGTACACAGTATTCCAACAGTGGGCTAGCCAATATTCTGTACAGCCAACTCCTGTTCTCAATGCAATGATTAATAAAGGCAAGCATACCTGTGCCTCCACTTTCAAGGAATTGTGAACCTGCGCCCCAAGGTCTTTCAACTAGGAGAAAGTGAAGACTGCACATGCTGGAGATCAGAGTCGAGTGCAGGCTGGTGGCAAAGCACAGCAGGTCAGGCAGCATCCAAGGTGTAGGAGAATCGACATTTTGGGCAAGGCCGCTTCATCAGGAATGAGGCTTGTGAGCCAAGGGGCTAGAGACCCCTTTGGCTCACAAGTCTCATTCCTGATGATGGGCTCTTGCCCGAAACATTGATTCTCCTGCACCTTGGATGCTGCCTGACCTGCTGTGCTTTGCTAGCACTCCACTCTCAACCCCAAGGTCTTTGTTCAGCAAAGCTCCCCATGACCTTACCATTAAATATATAAGTCCTGCTCTGATCTGCAGCACCTCACATATATCTTAATTAAATTCCATCTGTCACCGCAGCTCATTTGTCCATCTGATCAAGGTCCTGTTGTACTCCGAGATAATCTTTGCTATCCATTACAATACAAATTTTGGTGTCATCTGCAAACTTACTAACCATAACTCCTATATCCACATTTAAATCATTAATATAAGTACTCATTAAAGTTTTAAAGGATGCAAAGCTATTCGCCTCTACCATGTTTCCAGGCAATACATTTCAGACCATCACCATGTTCTGGTAAACAAGAGTTTTCCTCACAAACACCCCAAACCTCCTGCCCCTCATTACAAACCTGTGTCCCTTTATGACTTCAGCTAAAGGGAACAGCTGATCTTTATCGACTCTCTTCATGTCATTCATAATCTTACACACCTCAATCAGATCACTCTTCAGTCTTCCCTGCACCACCAAAAACAAATTAAGCCTATCCAACCTTTGCTCTTAACTTAAATTCCAACCCAGGCAGCATCCTGGTGAATCTCCTCTGTCCCCTTCCAGGGCAATCACACCCTTCCTGTATTGTGGTGACCAGAGCTGCACATAATACTCTAGCAATGTCTCACTGAAGTTCTATAGAACTTAATTTGTAATCTATGCCTCAATTGATAAAAGCAAGAGTCTGACCTTTTTCACCGTAATACTAACATGCTCTTCCGCCTCCAGAAAGCTGTGTACAAACACTTCAATATTGCTTTGTTCCACAGAATTTCTCAGAGTCATGTCATCCATTGAATACTTCCTTGTCTGCAGCTTTAAAGCTAGAACTGGGGCTCACTGGAGGAAAATGGGAATCATTTCTACACAAAGAGGATGGTAGAAATTTGAATTCTCTCCTGCAAAAGGTAAATGATGATAGATCAATTGTTAAATTTAAATCTGAGATTGATATGTTTTGTTAACTAAAAGTATTGAGTGGTATAGGGGCCAAGGCAGGCATATGAAGTTAGGGAGCAAAATAGTTATCTTACTGATTGGCAGAATAGGCTCAAGGAACTCTTACTAATTGGCAGAATAGGTTCAAGGAACTAAATGGCCTACTTGTTTCTATGTTCCTCAATGAAAACACTCACCAGCCCAGGAAGACTGAGGCAAAATATATGACCCCAACTGAGATTGTTTAACTCAACTTAGAGTTGAAACTTTATTGCTGGAACAGCACAGCAGGTCAGGCAGCATCCAGGGAACAGGAGATTCGACGTTTCGGGCACAGGCCCTCCTTCCTGAAGAAGGGCCTGTGCCCGAAACGTCGAATCTCCTGTTCCCTGGATGCTGCCTGACCTGCTGTGCTGTTCCAGCAATAAAGTTTCAACTTTGATCTCCAGCATCTGCAGACCTCACTTTCTCCTCCTAACTCAACTTAGACCAGCAAGTGAAACCTTCTTGTCTGTAGTCTTCCATACCAAGCAAGGAAACAAATACTAGATAATTTTATGCAATGTTTAATATGTTTGCCATCTGCTAGTGTGCTGTGTGTTACTGATACATGGTGTTCACACAGAAGGATTATAAAATATATTGCCTTGAAATATATTGATAAATAAATTGCCCTTAATTTGTCAGGAAATTTTCTGGCTGATATGTGTTTATAGAATTATAAATCAACATGTTATACATATATTATACCTGGGAATAACAAACAGCCAGCAGTAATACCCATCTGTCAGGATGTGGAGTAGCTGTTTAGAAATGGTTGTAGTTAGGCAGATAACAAATGCCTGTTTATGCTTCTATGGAAGCTAAACTGAGTCAGTAAATGGGCCAATGTAAAGTTCAAGTATCATAAGTTCTCAGACATAAAACATTCACACATAAAATGCATTCCCACTTAACATGTACTTTTCCAGTATAAATTAAAAATAACGCATGTACAAAAAGGAATGATAGACAACAGATACCTGACTAGGTTTTTCAACATCACATTTCCTTAATTAAAGTCAAAAATCACACAAGTTCATTTGAGAATGTAACTTTTAAAAAGTTCTGCGATTTACATATGAAAGAACTGAAACCAACATGTTCATTCTAAAAGATGACAGACTTAACAAACAATCCAGGTCCTTTTCAGAATATAATTTCAGTTACATCACACTGTAAACCTTTGCTATAAATTCTGTATCTTATGATCTATACTCCACAACCAACTGATCCGAAAGCTAGTGCTTCCAAATAAACCTGTTGGACTTTAATCTAGTGATGTATAACTTTTGACTTTGTACACCTCAGTCCAGCTCTGGGCATCTCCAAATTTTAATTAAAGTCATGCATGTTAGACATAATGGGCAGAATTTTGCGCTTCTTTTGGAACAGGAAGAAAGATGGGCACAGGAGTTTAATTGGGCTGGAGACAAAAATTCGGTATCCTGATGGCTGGATGAACCTTTGTAATTAAGTTCTACAAGCTATTTAGGCAAGTTGATCTTCCCAACAGCAAGAGTTGAAGAGCCCATTTGTATTATTTGCATGCATTAAAAGGCCACTTCATCAGAATTAATTTCTCCCCAACTGAAAGATTCATGTTCAGGACTTCAGATTAAGTAGTTACTGCTTTGTCCTTCTGGCAATACATTATTACAGCTAATGATTTTGATAGAATTCAGATGTCAGCACTCCAAGTTGGAGTGTGAGAAGAGTGGAGTAAAGGATACATAAGAGAGAGGGTCGCACAATAGGGTGGTGCACAGTCTGAGGAAGATTATGACAATGTCAAGGGAATGGTGAGGCATTGTCCAGAAAAGGATATACATCTACAAAGATGACATCAGCAGTAACAGGGAAAGAAATAAGGGTAAGGGAATGACAAGATGCTGTGGGTGAAGGATAATAGGGAGAATTTGGTGACTGTCGGGGGGGAGGGCAAAAATGTTGCAACTCAAAAGAAAAGTAAAATCATGCCATCCTTTGAGAAAGTATCTTCAATTACAAGATTTGGAGAAAAAGCCAGATGCAAAGTGCGAGGAGGCCATCTTTGGATGGGCAGGCTTAATGCAGAGAAATTGTAGATAATTTAGAGGCATCATAGGAGTGATCAGTAAAGTAGATGGAGAACCATGCTCAACTGAGCTCTCCTTCCTACAGTCCAATGCCCAAAACCAACATCACTACAACATAATAAGGGTCATATTCTCGTAATATTGCAACAATATCTAGAGTCACGGTCCCTTGTGGGATGATTGGCATCTTGTGAAGTAGATGAAAACAAAAGGTAAGGGTAAGAGTTACAAGCTTTAAGAGGTCGAATCAGGGACAGCTTCCCTGGTCAATGCTCATGACATCTAATGTGTGGCCTGTCTATGATGACAAGGGAAGACTAGCACAATGGTGATGTAGGATGCAGCACAGGAGCTCAGTATTGTATGAGAGCGAGCCAATTGACATTTTTCCATTACCCTAGTAAATGTGCAGTTTCTCCATGCACATAAATGTATTGCTGGAAAAGCCTGATAAGATAGCCTTCACCAAAGTGGTTATGGGGGTGAGAAGGAGGCCAGGGAGCTTAGATGTCAGGGCTTAGCTTGAGCTTAAAACAAGAAAGATTTCAAAGAATATGTTCTCTAGATGAATTGATGCATTGTATTTACAGATCAACTGAAGCAGACATTACTGGTGGCAAAGAACCAAGGCAGCAGCAAAGGGAACAGGAACAGCAGCAACAAAGACCACAGCAGTCAGAAATAGCTGACCAGCCTCCAGAGACACAAAATCCAGACAACAGTGATCATCGACTTGAAACGGAATAAACAGCTACAGTTATCTGGATTTGACTAAGGGTTAACGCATGAGGTGCTCTGAGATGTCCCAGCAGGTGGTTTCATAAATGTGCCACTTGTTGAATAAAGGCTTTTGACTGCTAGGACTGGGAGGCAATGTCATGTTGATTGCCTTGAAGGTCACCTTAGCCTCTAACCTTTTATTTTCAGGTGGCTTATTTTAGGGCATCACTGTGGGATATTCCAGCCTGAAACTCACAAATTTATTCAGGAGGTCAGAGATGCTCTATTCCAAAAATCCCATGAATTTATGACGTTCTAATGAGATCCAGAGAGCCTGCCAGTCAGGGAATTGGGATTTAGTGTCATCACAGGATTCCCACTCTAACCTGTACACATGTTGCAATTAGAACTCCCTAGGATCATTTAGCTGTTTTGATCAACAGGAAACATTTCCAGTACATTAATTTGCAGTTAATGTGCGATCACACCAGACAAATCCTCGAGGTGTGTGCGCACAACCCAATGCCTACCACATTGCAGGCTCACAAATGTCACAAGTCTTTAATGCATTGTATTAATTGCATGACTGGCTGTTGGACGACAAGTGATACCCCAGAGACCTGGACGTGGCACTACTTAAGAATTCAGATTACTGCTGAGGAGAAATGACACACATACTTTCACAAAAGCCACCATTGAGCAGAAAATAAGCCAACTGAAAATGAAATTCAGATGCTTAGGTGGCTCAGGCAGAACACTGCAATGTATTGCAGAAGGAATGTCCAACATCATCATGGTGTGCTGTGCCCTCCACAACCTCACTCAAAAAAAGAGGGATGTCTCATAATGAAGAGATGGAGGACTGACATGTCTCTCTTGATGAGGATGGAAGGGTGATGATGGTCACATGGGACTGGATGTTACAGGTGGAATCAGAAGATCATAGGGCAATGGTGAATGAGACAGAAAGGCCGGTGCCAACCTTATAGCTATCAGATCCAGGGCAAATTAACTACTGTTACTTTTGTTTTGTTTTTTTTTTAAATCAGCTCACTGGGAGCCAGTTTCCAATTTGGGACATACGTCATTGAGTTATTTCAGTTACATCAGTTTTTGTTTCCTTAAATAAAATGTCCTGTTTTAGTTTAGCACTGCTGACAGTGACAAGCCTTATATGCACTAATCAGTGTAGAAAGATCTAACCTTTCCACCAAAAGCCCACACCAATATCTGCATAACATCGCCCACTCCCATGGCCTCAGGGTCTTGGAAACAGATGTATTTATGGCCCTTGGCTCAAGCAAGCCCATATGCATGCCAACCTGAAGAGCACATACTGTCTTATATCAGTTTGGATGCCTGCTGCAATTTACTGAGAACTTAATAAGGCAAATCTAAGAAGACAGGGTTGTAGGAAAGAGGAGCAAGAATAGGTCAATTGCACCCTTCAGCATCCTTTCCTTGCTCATGGCTGATCCAACTCATTGCCCTATTCCCTTATTATGCCTATAGCTCTGTGTCTTATTTGTTCTAGAAATCTCACATTATATTAATTGAGCATATTCAGGGACTGTATCTCCACTATACTCTGGGCAAGAAACTGCTACACAATATAACCATCCCTGCCCCTCAAGCAAATGATGCTCTCTACATCCTATCATATATTGATTGACTGTTATTATGAAACTGCTTGCCCAGTTCTGGAGGCTCCAGTCAGGGGAAAGATCCTTCCTGTAGAGCCCTCTCAAATTTCTTTATGCTTCAGGCCCAATCTCCTCACTCTCACTTCATTAAACAATCTCAATGTCCCTGCAGTCAGTCTCACAAGCCTTTGCTACAATCTGTCCTCTCCTTCACTTTAGTAGAACCACCCCCATGGGGCAGACACATTACTAATGATGTAAAACAATAAACAATCTCTTGATAGAAGACCATCATCACATTTTGGTGTGGAAAAATGCTCAATGTCTTCTAATCCACCAGTTATATCAAAATCTACCTGTTCAATGAAGCTACAACAAGTGCATAAGGAGTGTAAGTGAACATATATTTATAAAAGTGCAAACTATATACGTTAATTGAACTCCTGCATTACACATATGCATTTTATTTTTCTTTAGCTATGACTACACCTAGATGCAACTCTGACATCCACAGCTGAGGTGGTAGCAGCCTATAGGCTTCCACATTGTTGACTGTGATGACATTGGTGGGCATCCTCATGGGGCCCAGGATCTGCTAAGTGTCTTCTGTACAAATGTAGGTGTACCCTCCTCAGTGTGATTTTCCATATGTGAAGAAGTCACTGGCAGAGTGGAGGTTGGGTATCAGGGCACCTCTGAAATATTCTAAAATAAAGATTTTGGTGTCCCTGGTCAGCACTGCTCCTGTCTACGTGTGCCCAATGGCATCTCCCTTGCACCTTGAGGTGAAGTGCTGCCTGGAGGATGTTCAAAGTATCTTATTCTCTTCTCACTCTTATCAGATGCAGAGCACCCATAGCTACAGCAATGGAAAGCAGAACCAAGTTCATAACTGAAAGTCACTATGTATTCTTTTGGACCTGAGTCTTCAAGGCAGCCACTATTGTTTTCATGGAGACAGCCAGGCACTTACACAGCAGAGCCATGACATCAGATAAAGCATGACATCAGAAAAGCCTTTCCAACTTTTATGGTAGTCTGCACCATGCTACTGCCTAATTTTCCTCAAACTATCTCTGCATCACCAATGGGTCTCATCTAGAAGCTCATCGTTTACATGAGACTTAGCAGCAACTTGGTCTCCAGAATATCAGTGACCTCTGTTGTTGCTTCTTCTGAAGGCTGTGGACTATACTATTCTGTACTATTCAGACTGTGTTTCAGAGCCTAAACTAGATAGCATGTCAACAGAGCTCAATGAATCTGTGCCAGTGGAGAGTGCAGTTGAGTGAAGTGCTGTGCTTCCTCTGAGAGTTAGGAGACATCCTCCCTAGAAATGCCGGAGCTGGAATTTAAGTATAACTCGAGGCGGATGTGTGGGGGTGAGACTATCTGTTCTTTTCTAGTACCTGTAGTAGAGAAGAAAAACAATTAGCTGCTGAATATGCAAATTCCCTTATCGAAACAATGTTCTCTCTGTTCACACATCTGACAACAACAGACTGGAGGCATTGTCATGAGCTTCCTATGAAAGAGTTATCTCTACATCTACACAGAACAGATCATAATCCTCCCCTTTCAGCTCTGCAACGTCTTCCTTGAAAAAGGTGAGGATTCATATATCTGGTAGAGTGGCACCTTTCCAGTGGATTTGGACCACTCCCTCCAGTTATGAATAATCTTCTTTTGCAGACAGACAAAGAGAAAGATCAGCGTTAATTTCAATAGGTGAATAAGCAATTCTGAAGCATGCATAATCATCACAGCTTCTGAGCCTCGTCAAACATTGACAACATGACGTGGCTTTCACGCATCCAGTGCACTTAATTCATTTACTGCAGACTTGCATGTGATCCTCTTCTATGACATGCCTCAATACAGGCACAGTTAGACTGTGTGAAGCTCCTATGGTGCAACTTATTGTAGAGCATAAGAAATCATCTAACTTGTTCCTGCACTGCAGCCAGGTAGTCGTCTCCACAGGGGTGCTAACCTCCACTGCTACCTTCATCCAGCTCAGCGTGGTTTGATGGGATGGTGCATTAAAGGGTTAATTATACCATTAATCTCATAGTAGCTACAAAGCATGTGCAGAAGGAGCTATGTCATAGTAATATCAAATCATGTGGAACTGGAGATTAATTTTCTAAGATTCCAAAAGATGTTCTCTCTTACCATACCTTGTAAGTAGTCGTGTTTAATAAAACCTTTTAAGATTCAATCAGTTGAGTGTGGACCTTATCTTACCACAGGAGGGCTCTTGCTACCATCTCCAAGTCAGAGAGTTGTTTTTTGTGAGTGGCCTTGAGAACTTGCAGCAAGGCACTACAAAACTCTGGAGCCACTCACTGTCTTCTCTGAGATATCCCTGGGAGACTTGAGGGTTTGGGTGCATTGATCTTTAAAATATCACAAACAAGTACAGAAAATAATCGAGAAAGCTAATAGAATTCTGGCCTTCATATCTGGAGGACTCGAGTACAAGGATGCAGAAGCTATGCTTGAGTTATACAAAACCCTGGTTAGGCCCCACTTGGAGTACTGTGAGTGGACCTAGGCACCAGATCTTAAGACGGATACATTAGCTTTGGAGGGAGTACAACATAGGTTTAGACAAATAATAATCGGACTTCAAAGATTGACTTATAAGGAGATATTATACAGACACCCCCATTTTCTCTAGAATTCAGAAAGATAAGGGGTGACCTCATCAAAGCCTTCAAGGTATTAACAGGAAAATACAGGGTAGATAGAGATGAACAATGCCACTGTTTTAGGATTCTAGAACTAGGTGCATCGTCTGTCAATTAGAGTCAGACCATTCAAAAGAGATGTTAGGAAGCACTTTTACACACAAAGAGTGGTAGATGATTAGAACTCTCCTCATAAACAGCAGTGGATGCTGGATAGTTGTTAATTTTAAATATGAGATAGATCATTTTCTGTTAAGCAAAGGTATGAAGGGACATGGCCAAAGGCAAATATATGAAACTGGGCTACAGATCAGCCATGATCTCATTGAATGGTGGAACAGGCTCAAGAGGCTGAATGGCCTACTCTTCTTCCGTTGTGTGGGCGTAGTTGGAGCTGATGAGACCTCCTGGCTTGCAGTAAGTGAATGGCTGCTCAAATGTTTTCTTAGTTTACACTGAACCTTGGATTTCAAAAGGTAGTATTCTGGGGTGGGACAACTTCTATCGGCCCGCATCACAAGCTTTGCTATTCTCCTGATGTTGTGAAACACCTCGGGCGACTGACTGTGTGGAGTTTGCACGTTCTCCCCGTGTCTGCGTGGGTTTCCTCCGGGTGCTCCGGTTTCCTCCCACAGTCCAAAGATGTGCAGGTCAGGTGAATTGACCATGCTAAATTGCCCGTAGTGTTAGGTAAGGGGTAAATGTAGGAGTATGGGTGGGTTGCGCTTCGGCGGGTCGGTGTGGACTTGTTGGGCCGAAGGGCCTGTTTCCACACTGTAATGTAATCTAATAATCTAATCTAATCTAATCAGATGCATTAACTGACTTTGACCATTGGAATAAAGCTATTAGCCATCTTGGAGCACTGTTGCCAGTTCCTCATAACCAGACTCCCTAGCTAGCTACTTATATTCCATTCTGAACGGGATAGAAAGTGAGAACTGCAGATGCTGGAATCAGAGTCAAAGAGCATGGCGCTGGAAAAGCACAGCCGGTCAGGCAGCATCCTAGGAGCAGGAGAGTCGACATTTCGACATTCCTGATAAAGAGCTCATGCTCAAAACATCCACTCTCCTGCTCCTCAGATGCTGCCTGACTGGCTGTGTTTTTCCAGCGCCACACTTTTTGATTCTGAAAGTAGTGTTCTATTACCAGACAGTAAACAAATAGAACTGGAACCAAACATACACGTGCTCACATTTTTATTTACAGAAACAGACTTACAAACATGCAACTCCCAACCAAACAGTTTCAGACTGTTACTATACAATACTTTTTTTCATATAAGTGAAGTGTTATCACACAATCAAAGGGCTTATCCCAACACCAAATCACTCATGGCAATTTTCATCAATTAACATTTATTAATATTAATAAATCACCTGTTTTCCAACTGTTTAATGTATGTGCAGAACCCACTAGAGGAATGCAAGAATACCAAACTGTTAATATACAGATACTTTCTAATGAGCCAGTTCAGAAATGTTATTACACGCCTCTAGAACAGATGGGACTTGAACCAAGACCTCCTCACTCAGAGGTAGGGACACTATTATTATCCCACAAGAACCTCTCTTTGTCACTATACATTTTAAATATTTTTCCTTTCTTTACATATTTTTCTAATCAATCTGTTCAGAGATGTTATTGCACACACCTCTGGAGCAAGTGGGACTTGACCTTGGCATCCTGGTTAAGGTGTAGGGACATTACCACTGCACCACAGAGAGCCCACAAATATGAAGTTGGAAGTAGTTTTTTAATTAACCTATTTAGACATGTTACAGCACACTTCTGGAACAGGTCTAAACACATTGAACCCAGGTCTTCTGGCCCAATGCCCCTTACTGCCACTATACATAAGAGCCCTAATTAATGCTCACTACCCGAATATAATTAAATACTCAACTATCGTACAACTTACAGAGATATCTGAGGGTCTTCACTGTGGAGCAATGGCATATCTCCTCTAACACTATTGTCTCCTATGTCATATGCATCATCCTGGAACTTTCTCTGTTTTGGTGTGCCATTTGTCATGTTTGAAATTCCAGCAATATGGTTCACTGCAGCTCCTCTTTAAGAGATAGACTGTTTGTAGGAAGAAAATGCTGGCTGCACCATATGCTCTTAACATAATAAAGTTTGGTCCCTGCTGAACACAGAGGCTGCTGGCAGCATGAGAAGAGAGGTAGCTGTGAGGAATGGGAAATATTCTTGGTAGACAAGGGGCTGTAAGGTTATTGGGAATAGGTGGGAATGTGGAGTAATCAATGCTGATTTCTTAAAATGGCAGAACAAGCTTAATGTTCCAAGAGGACTATTCTTGCCCCCAATTTGCATGTTTATACATCTTTGTAAATCATCTTGCCCATACAATGGGCATGTGATGAAGGTTCATAATATTTTGCTATTGTATGGAAACCTCCCTTCTAAAGTGCAGAAATTATGCAGAGGATTAGACTTGATTGATATTTCTGTATTGTTTTGATTAAGAAGGAAAGGGTTAGAGTGGAATCTTATAGGTGTCTGAGTGACGTGAATTATGGTGAGATGTGTGACAGAATCAGGCAAGAAACGTAGTAAGGCCCATCTTGATATAGGAACAACTTGTGCCTTTTTTTATGCTTTTCACAAGTGACATGGCAAAATCATCAATGGACAGTGGCAATTACCAACATTTTAAGGCAAGCTTCATGGCACCAGTCAGATGCACTCACATCTAAAGACTTGGCATCCGATATGCCTCGGCCTCTAAGAAATGTCACGGGACATGTTCAATCTATATAGAGGTCACTTAGAGTCACAGAAATGTACAGCATGGAAACAGACCCTTCGGTCCAACCTGTCCACACTGACCAGATATCCTAACCTCATCTAGTCCCATTTGCCAGCATTTGGCCCATTTCCCTCTCAACCCTTCCTATTCATATACATCCAGGTGTCTTTTAAATGTTGTAATTGTACCAGCTTCCATCACTTTGTCTGGTAGCTCATTGTATAAATGCACCACCCACTATGTGAAAAGGTTGTCCCTTAGGTCCCTTTTAAATCTTACCACTCTTACCCTAAACCTATGCCCTCTAGTTCAGGACTCCCCCACCTCTTGCTAACCCAGGGAAAAGACCTTGTCTATTTATCCTATCCATGGCCATAATATTCTTATAAATCTCTATAAGGTCACCTCCTCAGCCTCCAATGCTCCAGGGAAAACAGCTCTAGCCTATTCAGCCTCTCCCTGTAGCTCAAACACTCCAACCCTTAAACATTCTTGTAAATCTTTTCTGAACCTTCTCTCATTTCACACCATCCTTCTGATAGGAGGGAGACTAGAATTGTACACAATATTCCAAAAGTGATCTAACTAATGTCCTGTACAGCTGCAACATGACCTCCCACTCCTATACTCAATGCTCTGACCAATAATGGAAAGCATACCAAACACCACCTTCACTATCCTATCTACCTTCGACTCTACTTTCAAGGAGCTACGAACCTGCTCTCCAAGGTCTCTTTGTCCAGCAACGCTCCCTAGGACCTTACCATTAAGTGTATAAGTCCTGAGTGTGGTGCTGGAAGCAGGAGAATCGACGTTTTGGGCATAAGCCCTTCATCAGGAATCTGATTCCCAAAATGTCGATTCTCCTACTCCTCAAATGCTGCCTGACCTGCTGTGCTTTTCCAGCACCACACTTTCAATTCTGATCTCCAGCATCTGCAGTCCTCACTTTCTCTAGTATATAAGTCCCGCTCTGATTTGACTTTCCAAAACGCACTTAAATGCTACATCTGGGCTGCACTGCAGCTATTCATTGTAATGCTGCTGCAAGGACTCTGTGCTCAGGGACATTTAGCATCTCTGGGCCCTTTGCTTCCTCTCATAACACTCACACTTAGCTACGTAGATGCTCATAACATCCTGCTTTGCATTACCTTGCCTTGCCTTTTTGCACTTTGCGTCCACAGCTTAAGATGCCAGGCTCATAGTACTTTTAGAAACACAAAGCAATCTATTTGTTTAAATTGTGTGCAGGTTACTTTCAGAGAGTGAAGCAGGTCATTCAGGGAGAAAAGAACCCTGTCTCAGCAGAAATGCAGTTTCACAGTCTCTGAAACGGTTCGGGCAGAAGAAAATAAGTTCCAAGTCACTTAACGTCAGTAACAGAAAATCTCCAGAAACTGAATGCCATGGAAGAGGTGTTTCAGGAACTCCAGTTAAGAAATAAATCAACTGTGTTAACAGTCTGTTTCATGGTCTCAGAAAGTAATAGCATTGTATGAATACAGAGGAAACAACAATTCCAGCTGTTTCCACTGAACTTGTAACAATATGACTCTTCACTGAGGTTTGAATATCTGTGAGATTCTGGAGAAGGTAAAAGGATTTAATCTTTATATCAGATATTTGATGTAAGACCACTTCAAATAAGTTTTCTATGGTGTAATATTATACATACTTATTCACTGCATAATAAATTCATGTGTTCATTTGTTTAAAGTATATTGGTGTCCTCTTGTGAATATGACCAATAACTGACCATCACGGTAAACAAATTGCTAAAATAAAACATACGGTCTATTGAACTTGATTTCACACTGGGATATGACTTGTCCAGTATTATGATTAGCTGGGATCATAATAATGTAAATTAAGAGAAAGTACCATTCCTGGAGGACTGATAAAGGATTAACCCCCTCCAATTTAACATTCCACTATCTTGATTACTGGTCTGCTATGGTGAATGCCAAGACCATTCAAAACCTTAAAGTTTTTCTGGCTTCATGTTAAGCTATTTTGGCACAATTCACATCTGACTTAATGTTGTTGATATTTCTTTCAATGTGCAGTACTTTATACTTTACTGTATTAAGTTCCATTCTAATATCTTGCCTGTTTTTAGTCAACGTGCTTTTTAATCTCTGAACTGTCTCCCTTGGATCAATTGCCATCAGCTTGATATATCATCCACATTGCTCACGTTTTCTCATTTGTCTCAGGAGAAATATAAAAGCAACTAAAAATAGTCCGAAGGACTGTATTCACTACAGATTTTATTTGTCCTATCTCTTGCCTAATCAGTTAGGCTTTGAGAGTGACACTCAAATAACCTCCATGCATTGATCTTTCCAACTTACTTCAGACTGAGCGTCTATAGCTCTTCAGTCTGTCCTTGCATACATGTAGCTTGAACTGAAACAAATGCTTTTGTAATTGTTTATTGTGCACAACTTACTCCCTGGTGAAAAGAAACACAATTTTTCACTCAGCTTTCATAAGTATGCTAATAGCACCTGATTTTATCTCTCATACCATCAACTATTATTGCTCCAATTTCTCTTCTGGTTACAATTGCATCAATATATCAGATGCTCACACAGCCTAAACTAGATTGGGCTGAAATTTGATGTTTTGCTTAACCCCAAGATGCTTAAACCTAAGGTTACTTCTCATCTACATGGGGTCATTGAATGTATCAGCACAGAAACAGACCCATCGGTCCAACCCGTTCATACCAACCAAGTTTCCCAACTACACTAGTCCCACTTGCCGGCATTTGGCCCATATTCTTTTAAACCTTTCCTATTCATATATTTGCCTAAATACCTTTTAAATGTTGTCACTGTATCTACATCTATCACTTCCGCTGGCAGTTCATTGCACAAATGAACCACTATCTGTGTGAAAAAATCCCTTTTAAATCTTTCTCCTCTCACCTTAAAACTATGCTTCTAGTTTTGAACTCCCAAGCCCCAGGGAAAAAAACCTTTGCTATTCACCTTATCTATACATCTCATGATGTTATAAACCTCTATTAGGTTACCCCTCAACCTTCTATGCTCCAGTGAAAAAAGTCCCTTCTTGTCAAGCCTATCCATAACTCAAACCCTCCAGTCACAGTAACATTCTTGTAAATCTGTTCTGTACGCTCTCCAATGTAATAAGCTCCTGCCGATAGCTGGGTGACCAGAACTGTACATAGTACTCCAAAAGTGGCCTCATCAACATCCTGCAACATGACATCTTGATGCAGATAGTCATTAGAGCAGCGCAAGCTAGAATTATGTGTCAGGACCCTGTAGGATCCCAGACATATGGGAATTATCCAGGAAGTTGAAGATTCTGATCAGCAATTCCTGTGCATTTGAAACTCTCCAAAAACAACCTTTGCATTGGAGAATTCAGGTGGCTCCACTTCTGTTAAGAATACTCAGAAAAGGTTAAACAATTAAACAGTTAGACTAACTCTTGGGTAAGTATTAAGCTGACTGCACCCTCCCTTCCTCCTCCCCCACCTACGCCAGTTGACCTACCACATATAACTGCAACTGCACCATCCTCAATCCCTTACACTCCAGGACCCATGATCACATTCCTCTGACCAAACCTCCCCAGCTACTTAAATTCAACACGATTCCCCAACACTGCCTCACTCTACCTCACTTCCAGGGACCCTCCACTTCCCTGAAGTTGCAGAATTTAAAACCCTTTGTTAGACACCAGAAGGTAGCTGTCTTCTATCAGAGCTCATGACCACACTTTTTATGGAGAGATTTATTTCAGTTGACCATAAAATCACAACCGATTACTATCTCTCCACATTTATTTACCCTATTATCCTGAATTAATATATTCATCATGTATTCCTTCATTCCGTTAGGCATTTAGGCATCCCTTCAGACTTTATTGGGTGGTAACAATCTCTGGCCCATCGTGTCACCAGCATGTTGTCAGACTAAGAATCCCACATTGCCTCTGAGCCCTGTACCCACTGATAGCCAGTACCCACCCTGGGCTGGCCTTGACCCATGCATGATGACCTACCCAAAGTACTCCAAATATAACCTAGCACTTCACCCACCAAAGTAGCAGCCTACCCAACTGGCACCCTACTTACCTGGACTCTATGTATCTGTCGACCAAACCACTTGGCACTATCCTAATAACTCACAAAAGCATCTGGTCCACTTGGACCCAAATCTCTTAATCCATAAACACCCTAATTCAACACTCACTTTATGCACTTACCCACTCACAGCAGCTGTCCAAGTGTCTACTGCGCTACTGGATGTTTAGGTCTTAGCACACGGCAAGTGACTGCTGTAAAAGGAGATATGTTTTGAGGTCCTCCAACCATCTGGCACTTGGGGGGAGTTTGATTTTAGCTGTACTCAGCATTTCTGAAGGAATTCTCAGCTAGATTTGTGGAGCTCAGTATTAACATCAATCCAGCTGTGATTGTCACTCTTTGGAATGTCCAGGTCATCCCATCAGTCACTATTGGTCAACGCTAGATTATAGATTGATTGCCTCCTTATTTCAATTCTTCAGCCAGTGAAGCTTTAACCCAGTACTGAGTGAGCAGAAATCTCCAGTAATTAAATATTGGGAAGACGAAAGTCATTGCGTTTAGGCTCCAGGGAAACTCCACTCCCAAGCCATCAATTCTATTCCTTTTCCTTACAAGGTAAAGAAACCAGACTGTTTACAGCCTTGGGGACCAATTTGATTCTGAGATGAGCTCTGGTCATACATCAACACCCGCATTAAGATCATTCATTTCCACTTCTGAAATAATGCCAAATGTCATCCCGCAGCTCACTCACCTACCCAGAACACTCGCTCATGTTTTTGTTCCTTCTAGGCTTGGCTACTGGAGTCAGCATCTGGCTAGCCAACCAATCTTCCCTCCATGAATTTGAGGTCATCCAAAACCTTGCCATCTATGTCTTTACATGCATCAAGCCCAGTTTAGCGGTCACTCAGTCCTTGTGTAAAGTCAGGGTTGCATTCCTGTTAATTGCACCTTTAAGTGAAAATATTTGAAGTAAAGCTTTGATTCCCACAAACTAAGTTCTATAGGACATTCTTAGCAGAAAAATAATAAAACAGTGTAGCTGTATCCTCTAAGTTGAACTACTGTACTTGAAATGACTAAATTCCAACATTGGAAAATGAAATATCTGTTAAAATAAACTTTAAAATTCCAGCAGAAAAGAAAAATTCAATATTTCTATGGAAGACCCTCCAATTGTGGAGCTGGGGGCCACTGCATTTTGTTTGTGTTGGGGACAGATTCGGTCATCAAGCAGTGGGCTGCCTGCTGAGGCTGAGGCTGATGCTTCTTCTGAGTGACTGCCTGCGGCATCCTTTTTCTGGGAGTGGTAGCTGACAGCAACCCTTTTTGCTGACTGCCACCACCTCCAGGATCCATTCAGGCCATTGCTCAGCAGGTTGCTCCTTGTGGTCGCGATGGCATCTCCTTTTTGACCAGCACCTTGGTGATAGGGTGACTGCTGAACTCAGTCCTGCTGGTACCTATGGGCCAAGGGATGAGCTGCCAAGTATCCCGAGGGACAGTGAAAGCCACTTTCTGTGGGGTGTTTGTGGGGAATGCTATCGGACAGATGGCAGTTCTGGGACCTGGTTGGTGAAGGGTCCCTGTTGTGGATGTTGTGGATGCTGCAAATTGGAAGGCTGAGAGTTGCCTCAAGTCTACGAAGGGGAAAGGTCCCACCAAATGGCACAATACGCATCATATAATATACTGTTATAAATGATGATATGTTAAATCTTGCGACGCTGAACAAGGTTACAAGTATTTACCGAAATGTCATCCCTTTTCCTCAACCCAGCATTCCTGCCCAATCTGGTGAACAGGGCTTTTAAATGTTCTTATCCCATCACCCACATTCCTGCCTGCATCTCTTCCCTTCTGAGCTAAAAATAGCATTGAAATCTGCGACATGATATCTTCTCTGCTCTATCTACCCTAAACCATCCAAATCAGTAATATACTTTCATGTGAAGAGTGTTATATAAGTGTAATTACTTTTATTATACATATTCTGATCTACTGTTTCTATTCCAAGCACTTTGTAAACTGATTTACAAGACAGAGTGCTGTTATGCAATTCAATGTGGAAGTCTGTCAGTGGCATGATGTGTAGCTGCAGACATTAGCCTCAGATTAAAATTATGCCTTCTGAAAAAATAACTGTAGCTAACAGTCAAATGATTTAAACGCATGAAACATTTGTAAATTGTCAAACAAGAACAAATATTGCAAATAGTCAAAAATGAAGGTAAGTTATGTATATACCATATTCTTGCTGCAATGGCAGGTATAAACAAATTTTTCTCTCTGTAAACCTTTTCAATGTTTGCATATCTCCTCTTTGCAATCAGTACCCACTAAAAGCTTTGTAATAATTTCTGAAATGTTGTACTCAGGATAGATTGAAATCACTCAACTCTCCCAAAATGAATTTACTGAATTGTTATAATGTGAGACAAGTAATGAAGTGCAGCCACCTAGCACTGCTCATGAAATAATGGCTGGAGATGTTCTTGTAGTGAACAAATGATGTTCCATCATTGATCAACTAAATTTAGGCAGTTTCATTACATCCTAGCTACAAGGATTTCATTCATAATTATGGCTACCTTGAGAGTAATGAACATTTTCAGAGTTTGAATTGACTAGTCACCTTGCTCCTGAGTTGTGTGGGAGTGAAATAAACCAAAGATAAATAAACTGCTTGCCAAGAAATTATTTTGGATAGCAACAGATAGCAATAGTTGTGAAAAATTTAACACAACTCAATATGTAGAAAATATCCTAAGATTCAGTGCAAAGGAGGAGAGTAATTGGCAGCAAATAATGCCTGAAAATTGCTGATTATTGAAAGCTGACATTAATAAATTTATTTTGGAAAGGTTTTGAAAAATGCAAAGGAGTTAGTAATCCATAGGACATTGACAAGAAGTTTTTAAATATAACATTGATACAGTAAAATGTTTTGCCATTAAAGATGCTACAAAGAGAGAAAAACCACAGAGGAGGCCAGACAGAAATTTAAGGAGTGTAAGAATAGAAATGTAGACTAGCATTTTCAAATGAGTGCAAAAATCATACCAAACCTTGAGAAATGAGAACTAATCTAGATCAACAAGGATTAGGGGTGGAGTATTGGTCACATTGAGTGGTAACTTAATATGGGATAAGAGGATAATGGCAAAGGTTTGGATGACTGTGGGTTTAAGGAGGGACCAATAAAAAGAAGAACTGAAAATTCTTGATTTTGGAAATGAGTCAATGTATTTCTTGGGGTAGCGTGGGTGTAAGATAGGGTGCAGAAATAAGTGATCTTAGAGTCATAGGGTCATAGAGATGTACAGCATGGAAACAGACCCTTCGGTCCAACCTGTCCATGCTAACCAGATATCCCAATCCAATCTCGTCCCACCTGCCAGTACCCGGCCCATATTCCTCCAAACCCTTCCTATTCATATACCCATTCAAATGCCTCTTAAATGTTACAATTGTACCAGCCTCCACCACATCCTCTGGCAGCTCATTCCGTACACGTACCACCCTCTGCATGAAAAAGTTGCCCCTTAGGTCTCTTTTATATCTTCCCCCTCTCACCCTAAACCTATGCCCTCTAGTTCTGGACTCCCCGACCTCAGGGAAAAGACTGTCTATTTATCATGGATAGGATGTAGAATTTGAAACTCATTTCTGTGATAAACAAAATGTCCATCCAGTTGATTTAGCCAATATTGCAAGATAATTTCCCATGCTGAAATGATAGTTTCAGTCATCCTTCTTGGTCTTTAGGTCAAATGTGGGATATCCAGAGCCAACTGTTGCTTAACATCAGATAGATATATTTTTATTAAAAAAAAGGATGTCATCAGTATAGCCGCTGAAGATGTTTCTGTGTCTACACAGCCTGTCATAGATGGCAACAGATATTGTTGTTACCCGCGGTTGATGTCATCTTGAAGGTTTCTACATGGTTATTTAGCAAAGCTTTTGACAAGTCCCACAGGTCAGCCTGGTCAGAAAAGTAAAAGTCCATAGGATCCAAGGGCATTTGGCAAGTTAGACCCAAATTGTCAAGTGGCACCAAAGCATAGTGGTTAACAGCTGGTTTTATAGACGCTGTTTCCAGTGAAGTTCCTCAGAGGTCAGTACTAGGTCAGTTGCTTATCACAGATTTAGACTCAGATATGAATTAGAAATTAAGACTATGCAAGTGAAACAAAAGTTGGTTGTATATTTGATAGGTGAGGAAGGAAGTTGGAGACTAGCAGGAAGCAACCAATGGGTTGATCAGGTCGGCAAAAGAAAAGGAAATGGAATTCAATCCAGAAAAGTGAGAGATAGTATCTTTGAGGAGGTCACATGAATGCTGTAATACTGAGACAAACAGAGGAAAAACAAGTCTTGCAATACATATTGATAGATTTCTAAAGGTATCAGGACTAGGAATTAAGAATATGTGGAAGGTTGGATAGTGGGGGTTGCTTTAAATGGAAAGAGGGGAAGCTGAGACGAGATGAAATTGAGGTGTACAGAATGATGTAGCACCAAAATAGACTGAATAGCAATGATTGTTACTCTTAGCCAATGGGTTACAACCAGGAGGAAAGAATTTAAAGTAATTGGCAGAAAGATTAGACGGGATTTGAAGAAACCTCCTTCACTCAGAGGGTGGGAAAGGTCTGGAAGTCATTGCCTGAAAAGATGGTAACTGTAGAAACTTCTATTGCACTTATGAAATACTTCAATATGCAATTTGGTATTGCTAACAGATTAAAGTTAGAAAGTAGAGGTTGGCACTTACTTTTTTTTTGGCCAGCACAGATTTGATGGTCTTTTGCTGTGGAATACATTTTCTATTTCCTGCTGCCTTGGGAAAACAATCAACATAATCAAAGCCCTCTTGCATTCCGTTTATAATCTCTCTCACCCTCTTCCGTCAGGCAGAAGATACAAAAATTTGAAAACTTGTGCCAACAGACTTGTGCCAGCAGCTTCTTCCCTGCTGTTATCAGACTTATAAAGAGACGTCTCATGTATTGTAGTTGATCTTTCTCTGCATCTTCTTTGTAGCAGTAACACTATATTTTGTATTCTGTTCTATTACCCAGATGTACTTGTAGAGTCATACAGTCATAGATGTAAGTTATTGTCTGGTTAGCACGCAAAACAATACTTTTCTCTGTATCTCAGTACATGTGACAGTAGTAAATCAAACCAAATCAAATCAAATCAAATCAAACCTGTGTTTCACCACATGACCTCCCACATCTAACTACCTTACTGAGTCAAACAACCTTTTCCACATCTCCAGTAGTTTTATTAATTAACTAAATTGTTCAAGGAAAATAATTTTTGCTGCCTCAACTTCTTTTTGTCCTGTGCTTCTCATGTCAGTAGTCAAGAAGATAATCTTTCCATTTCTCAGGATACTTGGATTGTTGGTAGCACCTAGCAGGGGAAGTGCTGGTGTAGTGGTAAGGTTGCTGGACTAGTAATCCAGCACTCCTAGGCCAATTCCCCAAGAGCATGGGTTCAAATCCCACCATGCCTAAAGGCAACCATGAAACCACTGTTGGTTGTTGTAAAGAAATCTAATGACCTTCAGGAAAGGAAATCTGTCATTCTTACCTGGTCTGGCCTATATGCAGATCCAGACCCACAGCAATGTGGTTGACTCTTATTTGCTTTTGGGTAATTAGGAATGGGAGTTAAATGTTGGCCTAGCTAGCAACACCCACACTCAGTCAACAACAATAAAAAGCATATAGATGAGGATGAAGGGGGGTGGAGCATTAATGTATCCTTGAGTTTTGGTACAAGGAGGACTAGGTATATACAATGGGGTTAGGGTACTTGGAAATATACCAAGATTATTCCATTGAAGTGAGCCATGGAGTGGAGTAAGTAACAGAGATCAATGTTTTAATTAAACTAACCTACACTTAAGAGTTTACACAGAAATAGGCAGTTTGGCCCACATGGCTTATATCTCCTCCAAGTTTCCTTTCATCTCACTTCATCAAAACCCAATTTGCATATCCTTCTGTTCCTTTTTCCCTTGTATATTTAGAAGACGTTTATGTAAATGCTGTCAAGTATGCCATGTGATTCCAATCTCTTGCCAGTCCCTGGATAAGGAATTGACTGATGAATCCTTTCTTCGATTTGTTCATGACTATCTTATATTACGGCTCCTGGTTTTGAAAGTTGCCATAGAATCATCAACTAGTACAAAGTTAATTATACACCATATTTACAGGTACAGTGTGTACTGTTGGTGAATTTGGCCAGAGTGACTTTGGTGCAGGGTAGACATGGTGGAAGTCAGATTAGAACGCTTTGAGCAGCAATTATGAGAACTGAACATGAGGCTGGGAAGCAACAGCATTTTCAAGGATCTTGGCAGAAAGAGGAGGATAGTGATTGTATAGTGCAGCAGGGGATAGGTCTTGATGAGGGCTTTTGTAGTAGGGGCAATGATGGTAGTTTCAAAAAGTAGACAGACAGAGACTGAACATTTGGACTCTGAATAGTATTCATGTATTAGCATTTTTGCTGCACAACTTAATCCACTTTTACATTTTTGCACTCTATATCCCAGCAGCTCATAGAATATATATAACATCAGGCATTAAATCTTTAAAATTGACTTGCATGCCAGAAACAAAATGATTGAACATATTAAGCAACATTATATGCTAATTGTAGTGTGGACTTTCAATTGGATACAAACTAAAGCAACAACAGACTTGTAAGCAAGTCTTAGTTATATCCAATGCATTCAGTTTTCATCTGAACTTGACAAAGACATTACTTAAACTTGAGATGGTGGAATGTGCTTTAGGTTGGGTGGGATGGTGGGGGATTGGGTGAAGGTGAGGGGGGGGGGCGCAAGTTGGAATTGGGAGGTGAATGCCTACATTTTATGTGGATGGTTGTCCTTTTACAAACTAGATTTCTTCAGGATCTGATTTTTGGTTGAAAAGAAACTCGATTCCAGAAAATTATCATGTGCCCGGGTTCTTGGGAGACTCACAATCAGGAAATAAGGGTCAACAAGTTAAGTATAGGGGTGAGTATTTTCATTGTACAAAATGTTTTGTTTGAGAGTTTAGAACAAGTTGGAGTGAAGGAAGTATCTTTTTCATCAGAATTTATTTGAAATTCTGGGCATTGGCTAACGGGATTAAAACTCACAGTAACTGTAAGACTCTAATATAGCCAAGCTGCTAAGGGAAAGAATTTTAGATACAGACTCAAGAATTAAAAAGAATATTAGAGCCAAGAGTTGAATATGCTTCAGATATTAGATGCTAATTATGAATGGAGGTTTATAAGGTTTCAATAAAGTTTATAACCTTAGGATAGCGAGAAGAGATTTGAAGGGATGACATTTCTAGAAGTAAACAGAAGGCCGAGAAATCTCAGTTCATATATAAACCATTGGCACACACCAAGCAGTTAGTCTTCCAATTTGTGGTAAGTATGTGACTTAAGTTTTGGACAGTAAGTCAAATGGCTGAATGGGAAAATGGAATGATGATACATGATTTAGATAATAAGTACTAAATTCGTTATATTGTTGTGATATTTAGCACAACTGATTACTTAAGATAATGTATATTTATTAGCAATTATGTTAATTGATTTTGGTATGGTAAAATGTTTTAGTTTTACCCTGTGAAAATGTAGCATTTTGTTTTTGCAAATAGTTGGATTATTGATCCTTAAAAAAAAATTACTAGCTTTCATGTAGTGAAGCAGTCACAGTGGAAGTATGAAAATATGTTGAACTGATTCAACATACCACTATGGACCAAAACAGACAGGCACTGGAATTCTGAGGTAGGGAATTGGCTGTTTTCACACGCAGTGCCAGTTCATGGTTAGAACTTGGAGACCACCAATGTTCTGACCATTTGTAAACCCTTTAGAATTTCCATCACTTTTAGGGGATGGACTCACAAAGCAAATTTCACAGATGGGTCAACATACCATGCAATGCCTTCTCCATTTTGATCATTGATTAATGCTGAGTAGCAGTGTCATCTTTACATCCTTAGCAGCTAGCACTGAGACAGACGATGCGGCTCAAAGATACAATACGCGATATGGGTGAGATAGCAGTCCTGTGGGAAAAGGTTTGCAGCTCAGGTTAAATCTCAGTGCTGGCTGAGGTAGTCCCTAAGACTGCCTCTTTGCTTTGCTCTATAATGGTGCTCTGGCATAAGTTACAATAGTTGAGCCTCAGTGGGCTGTAGGAAAAGGCGAAAGTAAAGGACCACCCTGTATGGCCATTCACTGTAGCTGCCAAGATATCCAGATGTCTTGGATCTTTCCTGTTTCTGGGACCACACAGAAGCAGCCAAGAGAGAAGAGACTGGTGGGGAGGAGGCAACTGCATGCACCCTTCCTCCACAATAATCAAATTCTTTCTCATAAAATTAACTCTAAAGAAACCATTTACAGCTTAGACATAATTGAACAACAAGGAGTCTCATACTACTGTGGGGTGATGGTGTTGTGGTAATGTCACTACAGACTCAGAAACTCAGGTAATGTTTCGGGAACAAAGCTTGAATTCCACCAAGGCAGATGGTGAAATTTGAATTCAATAAAAATCTGTAATGAAATACTTGCCTAATGGTTGCCATATAACCATTAGCAATTGCAATAAAAACCCATCTGATTCACTAATGTCCTTTAGGAAGGAAATCTGTCATCCTTATCTGGTCTGCCCTACATGCGCTCTGTGCTCAGGTGAAGTGGTTAACTCTTAACTGTCTGCTGAGCAAGTAAGAATGGCCAATTAATGCTGGTCTAGCTCGTGACAACAACAACCTGTGAACGAGGAAAATTGTCACATTATGAGAGGAAACAGATGTTGTTTTCCCACTGTCAACGTTAGTGCCTAGTGTGGTGAAGAGGACATTGGATAAATATTTGGTTAGAAATGGTTGTGGGCAAATGAACTTGGGTTGTGGGGAGATAGTCCTACTGCTCAGCCCTAGATTTGGACATTAATATGCCTATGTCCCGACAAGCTGAGATGCTTAGTCTTTTGACTTAATCATAACAGGCCAGAAGACTCATGCTGCAGTATGTCTGTGTTGCATTAACAACTACACAGGACGCAGGGGACATTTATAGTTGGGTAACTGTATGCCTCCCATTGCTGGCACTCCCTCAGGGTAGAAATGCCTTTGTCTGTTTCCTTGCTTGCAAGATGTAGAAATGGAACATGATGTTTTAGTTTCTAGGCACTGAGATTGTCACTAAGCATTCACATGAATATATTTATGCCTTGTATATCTGGCATGATTCAACTAAGACATGGCATTCTTGTTTTAATAACTATAGAATTATGTCCCAGGATAACACACAAACTTTGGATCTTCACTGCATCAAATCTATAAAAATTTATGCTGAACAATTTTTTAAAAATGTAATCATCCAGTTGTTTTTTCCTCATTCCTTTGGACTTCTGTCAGTTGTGCAATGTTCCCTGGTCAGTCATGCCTGTAGGATACTGTTCCCAGATCTCTGTTTGTTTTACTTTATAAAGGATGAGCTTGCAGCTACATGGAACATTTTCATTCTAGGGACATCTTAAAAATGGTTGACTGCCAATTAAATATTTTTGAAGTGCTGCCACTGTTATAGTGACAGAAAAAATGGCACATTACAAGGTCCCATGAAGATTAATGTGTTAAATGACCGAATAATCTGTTTTAATTAGGTTGGTTGAGGAAAGTATAAGCTGACCCATCAGGGTAACACCCCTGTTCTTTTTCAAAATACTGCTGCAGGGCTGTACTTTGCATTCCCAAATCTGACATGTTGACCCCACCCCCCACCAAACTGATAGACATTTTGTTGTAATGAATCTCAACCCAACATCATTGTAAAGTCTACAAGACGAGGGAAGGTTCTTGAGCATTGAGATCAACAAACCACCAGGCAATTTGAAATCATGAATTAGTAAGCTATTCAGCTTGCTAACAAACAAACCATCCTTGATTATTTCAATTGCCTCTGCATCCTTTAGGGTGTCAGACAGAAAACATTTGGGAATATTTTACACCAGCTAAGACAAGCTGGCATAGGGGTAGTAGAAAAGGCCTCACACACAAGGTCATGACTGAAAGTACCAACAGACTCTGCCAGGGAAGGTGGCAGCATCTGTATCAGTTTTGGTGAAATTTTAACAATTTTTTTGTGTCTTCAATGGTTGTGAGATCAGGGGCCGTTACAATTCTGGCTGTGATGGTAACTTTAACTTTCTACTGCATGATGTTATCTGGCCCACAGTGTTGATTCTCAGAACCCACAAGTTATATATTTACACATATTCAAAGTGTGAATCATTTTCCATTTTGAATATAGCTGCAATAAAAATCCTTCACAATGCTGTGTTTTTTCAAACAAAATTAAATGAAAATAATAAGATTTGACTAAATTAAGGCACTTAAAAAAAGACATTAAAAACTAGCCTTCATAATTACTGCAAGGTTGGGAGAAATCTAGAGAAATGATTTCTGGTTGAGAAGCAGCTTTCTGTGCACCTATCATTGGCCTCCCTCATGCCAAGTGGCTACTCACCAGATATTCAATACTTGGTTGGATATGTGGACATGCCGAGGCTAGGAGAGTGCAGACCTCACAGTTTCCATGCCACCTCTTTCAGCCTGTTAAAAACATAACATAAATGATCCCTTATGCCTACCTGAGAAGCAGCAAGGGCTTTAGTTTAACGTTTCATACTCAAAATGTGAGCCTAAGGGTGAAGTTTGACCAGACTCTGTTTAATTCAACAGTTAGAGTACCACAACAACAAAAGGCTGACACGAGTAAATATCTGCTCAAGATTGCAATAGTGAGGTCTTAGAACAATCCCACACCAATTGATTTTCACTCCCTCGCAAATGGAAGTTCTTTTGCCAAAAAAGCCAGAGTGAAGCCAGGTATTGCAATTCCAAAAAGCCTGCTCAGCCTTTGGAAGTGCAGGAAAAGGAGCCCGAAATGTGACCAAGTGAATAAAATCAGATCCAATCTTGAGCCTTTCACACATCCAGGGCTGGAAGTGATTCCTACTCCAAGCTGTTGACCACAAAGGTGGAACTGTGCCACACCATTCGGCTTAAGGACACAAGGCCCAGACAAGCTAAAATTAATACTTACCAGAGGAAAGCTTCAGCCCATTGGGGATATATTTCTAAATGTGAACAGATGCTTTTGGAATTGATTATTTTGGGGAGGAGTTGCTTTGGTGACTCTCCTGGGATCTTAGCAGAATTCACATTAAAGTTTTACTGGCATGAGTTCTGTTAAGTATTGCTGAAAGCATATTGGATACTAGGATACCCTGGTGATGGGATTTCTTGTCATAGAGTCATAGAGATGTACAGTACGGAAACAGACCCTTCGGTCCAACTCGTCCATGCCGACCAAATATCCCAACCTAATCTAGTCCCATTTGCCAGCACTTGGCCCATATCCCTCCAAACTCTTCCTATTCATATACTCATCCAGATGTCTTTTAAATAATACAATTGTACCAGTCTCCACCACTTCCTCTAGCAGCCCATTCCATACACACACACACACCACCCTCTGCGTGAAAAAGTTGCCCCTTGGATCTCTTTTATGTCTTTCCCTCTCACCCTTAATCTATACACTCTATTTCTGGACTCCCCCACCTCTGGGAAAAGATCTTGCCTATTTATCCTATCCATGCCCTTCATGATTTTATAAACCTCTATAAGGTCACCCCTCAGCCTCTGACACTCCAGGGAAAACAGCCCTAGCCTATTCAACCTCTCCCTGTAGCTCAAATCTTCTAACCCTGGCAACATCCTTGTAAATCTTTTCTGAACCCTTTCAATTTCACAACATCCTTCTGATAGGAAGGAGACCATGATTGCATGCAATATTCCAACAGTGGCCTAACCAATGACCTGTACAACTGCAACATGACCTCCCAACTCCAGTACTCAATACTCTGACCAATAAAGGAAAGCATACCAAACGCTGCCTTCACTATCCTATCTACCTGCGACTCCACTTTCAAGGAGCTATGAACCTGCACTCCAAGGTCTCTTTGTTCAGCAACACTCCCTGACCTTGCCATTAAATGTATAAGTCATGCTAAGATTTGCTTTCCAAAAATGCAGCACCTCACATTTATCTAAATTAAATTCCATCTGCCACCCCTCAGCCCAGTGGCCCATCTGATCAAGATTTCATTGTAATCTGAGGTAACCTTCTTCGCTGTCCACTGCATCTCCAATTTTGGTGTTATCAGCTAACTTACTAACTATGCCTCCTATGTTCATATCCAAATCATTTATATAAATGACGAAAAGTAGTGGACCCAGCAGCGACCCTTGTGGCGCTCCACTGGTCACAGGCCTCCAGTCTGAAAAGCAACCTTCCACCACCACCCTCTGTCTTCTACCTTTGAGCAAGTTCTGTATCCAAATGACTATTTCTCCTTGTATTCCATGAGATCTAACCTTGTTAACCAGTCTACCATGGGGAACCTTTTTGAATGCCTTACTGGCATCCATATAGATTACGTCAACTGCCCTCATCAGTCCTCTTTGCTCCTTTTTCAAAAAAACTCAATAAAGTTTGTGAGACATGATTTCCCACATACAAAGCCATGTTTATTATCCCTAATCAGTCCTTGCTTTTCCAAATATGTGTAAATCCAATCCCTCAGGATTCCTTCCAACAACTTGCCCACCACTGACGTCAGGCTCTCTGATCTGTAGTTCCCTGGCTTGACCTTACCACCTTTCTTAAATCATGGTATTAATGGGGCTAAGTCCTGACTGCTGTGAGATACTAGGGCAGCAGTTATGGTTGTGTCATGTCTTTATTGAGCTGGTTGTAAGATGACTGCCTGTCGTGAATACGTCATGGCTGAGGGTCAAATGATTACAGCAAACTAAGAAGGATGTTTTGTGCATGATCACATCTCTAGTCAAACATCCTCCTTTACAGGATGAACAAAAATAAAACCAAATTTGCATGCATTATCATTCATAACAGGTTACCTATATTATGCACTATGCGAACTGTACTCTCATGCATTAACATCTGTTAGTCACACTTTTGACAATTTATTTACACACATGGCACACTTTTTTCTTTTGAGTGTATGATGGTATGTACGTGGGTTGTTGAATTTTCATTGAACATCTGCTGGAGGAAATGAAGTGCTCCCAAGTTTTGCAACTTCTCAGCTGACTCTATTGGTTGTCACGGTTGCCTTAGATGTGTCTTTCTATTAGTTGTCTTAGCTGTGTCCAGCAAGACAACATTTCCTTGGTTTGATCTTTTCTGTCTCACTCTATTTGTCAAAGTGGCTGGCAAGATGCTGTAACTAGTTTCTGACATATTTAGGATTACTAGTTGCTGAGTTAAGTGGCTTTAGCTTTGACTCTAGACCTTCAGTTTTGTCATTGCATTGAACATTCAGGTTAATTTGTTCTCTTGTATCGAGTATTATTACATCACAGAGTCTCAAATTTATCTTCAGGGATTTCACTGTTGGATTGCCATCTGGTGTAACTTTACACAGTTCTGCAAAGCTCATAATGTTGCTAGAAACATCAGTGTCTTTCTCACATTTCATATTGTTGTAGGGGCTCTTGTGGTGCATGGAAGTGTACCTACCTCTGGGTCAGGAGACCCAGCTTCAAGTCCCACCTGCTCCAGAGGTGTGTCATAACATCGTTGAACAATATGAATGCAAGACATCTTCAATTGATGCTTTCATTCATCTAAATACCATTGCAATAGGTATAAACCATTATCCACTGTCAGATTTAACATGGTCAACTTACTTGAAAGCAAGCATTGAATTGCCCAAATCTCCTTCTGTCACCTTTCTAGCACCCACACTTGATTTGACAGAATCAGTATCAAGCATCTCTTGTAGCAATCATCTCTTTGGCTTGTTTGTCTGCTTCAAAGCTAAACGTGTGCTTGTAAGGTCGTTTAGCTTGGTGGATAAGAGCGTTTTTCCCATGCTGAGATGCATTCTGTTATTTTAGGTAATGACCTGCACAGTAGTTTCCACTTGTCCTTGGGCTTGATCTTTCTACTGGGCTGCTTCTCCATCTCACCTATTCTCCAATGTATATGCTATAGCTGTTGAGTTACAAGCTCAGAGCTTCTGCATATGTTGTAACTTCATGAGTCAAATTTTCTTCCCTTGGCAGTTGTGCAGTCTTAGTCGGATCTCTGATGCTTATGATCATTTTATCTTTAATGAAAGCTTTTATCAGGGGCCTGAATTGACAGGATTCTAAGAGCATGGATTGATTTTTACCCTGATCCCTAATATTATACATATAGAACTGAATTTTTTTTTTTGGCAATGTGCAAGTTGCACTAGCTTATTGGACACTTATTTGCTGCAAGGCTTAATAAGTTTTCTCACCATATTTTACCAAACTTGCCTCATTAAAAACCTACCCCACTCCTGTGGCATCTCCCATATCCAAGTCCCACCCCATCTGACCATTTACCATTTCTGGGACAACTCACCACTTCCAAGATATCCTAGAATTAACTGGCATCCTTTGGACTCATGCCATCTTTAAAAACCAGTTGTGTACCTGTAGTTCCTGATTATTGCTCCAAACAAGGTAGATAGGGTGTCACTTGGCATTTGTTTTGTGGACAGGAAACTGGAAGTCCTGGTGGACGGGGTGGTACAGAATGCCACTATCATTTCTCTGATATCTCACCCTCACAATATCACTGCTACTGTACAAACTCCCAGCAAGCACATGTTCTACCACTCTCACTGTCACCTGTAACAGCTGCCCTGACTCTGTGACACCCCACTTCAACAACCCGATACCACCAACACTACACTCACTTACTCAGGACACCTCCCCACATGCACCAAAATTAACAGCTGTACCACCCACTTTCATGTCTCTTCATACCAACCTCTTTCTCATTCTCTGAATAAAACTGCCCTAGCAAGGCAAAAAAGCATCAAGGTGGGTGGTGGGATGCCTGACATTCATTATCCCTTATGTAGAAAGCAGCCTGCCAAATGCCATTCTGAGCGACAGCCTGACTATGTCCAAGCCTCTAAAATGCCCTTGACTTACTGTGCCAAGGTCCTCCTGAACATAGGCTATTCTTCTTGACTTGACTGAATCCTGCTGACAACAGTGACAAACTTCCTGCCTTTATGGTCCTCATAAAATAAAATGGTAAGAAAGAAGTAATGCTTGTCTGGTAGTTCTGGCTGAGTAGGGAAATCACGTAAAAGCAAGGCAATGTAGGGGATTTGTAATCAGCCAGTCAGGTTCAGAGTGAGTGAGTGCCATGACATTGAACAAAGATGCAGCCTGGTCCAGTCCATGAGTTGGGTGTGTCTCCCTGAGCACACAATGTTCTTGTGGTAACATTATAATGATAGTTACCAATGTAACTACAATATTTTATTAATGCAGTAACACTCTGTAAATGGATTGGAGATGTGTCTTAAGAGTTCTTAGAAGTTTGCACATGTCAGATGCCAATGTCCGTGGATGTGGAGTATGTGTGGCTTGTGCCTGTGGAGTATGGCCTGAGATGATAGTGCCAGGTGTCCAGCATGGGGTCTTTTGAAGCAAGCAGAAAGCACAAGTCTGCAAATAACTCTTCTATATCATGATCTCTCAATGCCTGTTGTTTTCGGCATGTCTGGGAAGATAGGAATCTGAATATTAATGCAGTGAGTTGGGCTATTCTAAAGGTTTGTAACAAACAATCATTCCCTTAATTGGGAATTCATCATTTCCTGGTGAGAATCTTGTCACACTGCTTATGAAAAGCATGAATGATGTTGTGAGATACTTATGTTGTCAAGATTGACCTCTTGCACAATTCTGCTACAAATTTTACCATGGTCTGCGCTGTTTACATAGAGTCATAGTGTCATTGTCATACAGCATGAAAACAGACTGTTCGGTCCAACCAGTCCATGCTGAACATAATCCCAAACTCAACTAGTCCCACCTGCCCATATCCCTCCAAACCTTTCCTACTCATGTACTTATCCAAATGTCTTTTAAACATTGTAATTGTTCCCGCATCCACCACTTTCTCAAGCAGCTCATTCCATATGTGATCTACCTTTTGTGTAAAATATTTGTCCATTATGTCTTATTTAAATCTCTCTCCTCTCAACATAAAAATGTGCCCCCTAGTTTCGAACTTCCCCATCCTAGGGAAAAGACAACTACTGTTAACTCTATCAATATCCCTCATTATTTTATAAACTTCTACCAGGTACCCTATAAGATTCTGCCCACACTGTTCATAAGCTACATTCACCTTCAAGGCTTTCAAAGGTGCAGCCTATTTTTTTTCTGTTGTTCTTTGCTGAAATTTGGCATGGAAAACACTTAGTTACAGTCTCTCCCCGGCAATAAAACAACAGCTACTCATAGCTGCTCTGGTGTGTTTATCAAAGCTATTGCAATTTTATAAGTTTATCATTGTGAGTGGAAAAACTGCCAGGCAGTTCTGCTTGACACTACTTTCCATTTTAACCAGGACTGGGAAAGGAACATCTGCAACTGTTATGTCTTACCCAATGCTTTCAGCAGCAGCCTGTTTACTTGCTCCTTTCCTGTGGTTTTTAGCTGTTTTCATCAGATCTGAATATTCCCATAGTCCTCTTTTTAAAGCTGTATTTCTATTCACCTCTTCAGATGATCTCTTCAATCTCAAATCCACTCTGACACCATGTTACAAGTTCAGAGGACAGCAATTGCGCTTGTTTTGTTTCTTGGTTATAAGATGGCTGTCAGCAGGGGTCCCTCATGGCAAAGGTCACATAATTATGACAGGTTGGAAAGACATTTGTACATGATTGAACTTCAGCGCAAGGTGTTAAGTTTTCTTTCTGAGATTTACCTTACCTATTTTTATGCCTCTATCAAAAGCAATGGGCCAATTATTGTGTTTTTGTGTATAAAAGACCTTTGCCTACTGCTTTTCATTTTGTTTGTCAGTTAATTCATCAGTGAGTCAGCCAACACATCACTTATAACAAATTAACTGTCTGTAAGATCATGTAACCATAATCAGAAATGCTAGCTACCTACCATGTATTACTGTCATACAATTTTCATTTACTGTAATTTATTGCTTGCAAAAGAGTTGATAAGTTTTACCACTTTGAATTCTGAAAACCAACAAGCTACTGATACATCAATTTTCGGTACCACTTGATTATTCAAAGAGTGAAATATAGATTTCCAATCAACTGTCTTAAGTTTTTTTTAATTAATTGATTACATAATTAAAACAAAGAAGTAAAAATAAATACTTTCATGATATGATAGGAAAAATAGCTAGGTTCCTATTCCTTATCCATTTGTTCTTAGTGGAAAATGTGAGAGATTGGATTTGGCATGATTTGAAATGACAGCGATACCCTCAAGAGTCACAAGCCGCAAAATGCCCCAGGTTTTTTGACATTGTGGATGTAGTTTTTTCCTCTCTAACATACTTTTTAACTTCAACTGACACTTCCCATGTAGACCATGCTGTCAAGGACATTATCCTGTACGCAGGGAGTAATCTCCAAAGTGTGCTATCTGATCCTTATAAGCAAATACTAATACAGACATACTGCAACATCAGTCTGGAGTATCTCAGGATGTAGGTATCTGTAGTAGACTGCTCCAGAGGCTGCTTGCTCTTATTGCTCACTAAGCAGGGATCTTCAGCTCCCTGTGTAATCTGACATTTGATTGGACACTGATGACCTGACAATAAGAGACACCATAATCTCTGTGGGAGCATTAAAATCCATCCATTGTGTCAGACATTTGCATTTCAGGAAAGAAGTCCTCACTGTTTCTGTTTCAGTACAGGTTAACCCAGAATATAATGGGTCCTTGATCAAATGGACAAGGACCGAGGAGTGGCAGATGGAGTTTTATTTAGACAAATGTGATGTGTTGCATTTTGGTAAGGCAAATCAGGGCAGGACTTCTACTGTAAATGCTAGAGCCCTGGTTGGTTGGTTGGTGAGTTGCCATTGTCTTAACAGACCATAGGGGCTGCTCTCTTATTAGAGAGAAGTGACTGGTGGTGATTTAACCTGAGGGCCACCAGACCTCAGGTGAGGGAAGAAGTTGAGAAGGAGAGTCCTTCATGGTAACCTCAAACCAGTGATGAGAATTGAACCCATGCTGTTGGCATTACACTGTTCTGCAAACCAACAATCCAGCCAACTGAGCTAAACCAATAGGGTCCTGGAGAGAGTTGCTGTACAAAGAGACCGAGGGATGCAGGTGCATAGTTCCTTGAAGGTGGAGTCACAGTTAGACAGGGTGGTGAAAAAGGTATTTGGTAAGCTTGCCTTCAATGTTCAGTGCATTAAGTACAGGAGTTACGGCTATATAACACAGTGTGGGCTACAGGGAGAGGCTGAATGTACGGGGTTTTGTTTTCCTGAAGCGTCGGAGGCTGACAGGTGGCCTTATAGAAGTTTATAAAATCATGACGGGTATGGATAGGATAAATAGCCAAGGCCTTTTCCCCTGGGTAGGGAAGTCCAAAATTAGAAGGCATAGCTTTAAGGTGACAGGAGAAAGAGACCTCCACTTTTTCCCGCAGAGGATGCTGCATGTATGGAATGAGCTGCCAGAGGCAGTGCCAGAGGCTGGTACAATTACATTTAAAAGGCATCTGGATGGGTATATGAATAGGAAGGGTCTAGAGAGTTATGGGCCAAATGCTGGCAAATGGGATTAGATCAATTTAGGATATCTGGTTGGCATGGAGGAGTTAGACCAAAGGGTCTGTTTCTGTGCTGGACATCTCTCTGACTCTATGCTTCAGCTTCAAGAACAATCTCAAAGCAGGGTGAGGAAGGCATGGCCAGTAAGTTATGAAGATTATATGTCAGGCTCCTTCAAAGCTACAGCAAGTGATATTTGCAGCACCTTCCAGTGTATCATTCATTGTTGAATAAGGGAGGTAATTGAAGCTCTGAAATTAAAGACAGCTGAATACAATTCAGTCCTTAAGGATGCAGAGTCAGGGAACAATTTCTCAAAGATTGCTGGGTTCTCCATTGTACAGGTTATCCCACCAACTGTGTTCTGATTTTATGTCAACCCTGGGACGTATTTTAACTAGATCCCCAACGTTCAGTTAGTATACAATCATCCACAGTTTATCATGCTAGTCAATACCTGATAATATAGCATCAGCCTGCTGTTCCATCTGCATTTGACAACCAGTGATAGGCTACTAAGTATGTTCCTTAATGACATGACTCATGTTTCCAGTGCCCAAATCATGCAGAAGTGGGCAGAATAGGAAAGCCACGCACCCATAAGAAATGTGCTAAAACAGAATAATGCGACTCGAAAAAATCCTTCCAGTGACTAAATTACTCTGGAGGAGTCCTATATACCCAACAGTGTGTGTTTCAAGCTGAGTGTGATCTGCTCTATGATGCACACCCTTGCCATTAAGAGACAGCAACTCCTGATATCAGGTATGTAGCAACCAACTAGGGAAGAGAAAAATGAAGAAGAGGAGAAGAAGGGAAGAGGCAACAAAAACAGCCCTTTATACCAGATGGTTAAACATGACTCATTTGGATGCAATCCCAGTAACACTTCCTCTGGAGCAATTAGAGATAGAGTAATAGAGAGTTATAGAGTCATAGAGTCCGACAGCACAGAGACAGGCCCTTTAGCCCAAACTGGTCCATGCTGACCAAAATGTCCATCCACACTAACCCCACTTCCCTGCACCTGGGCCATATACCTCTAAAACTCTCCTCTCCATGTACAGAGGATACTCGATTATTCGAACGACACGGACGGGGAGTATTCTGTTCGGATAATCGAATGTTCGGATAATTGAATGCCAGATAACATAGTTTAGCCAAGCAGTGGGGCCTTGCGATCTTGCTGGATAATCCAAAATTCAGACAATTGATGTTTGTATAATCGAGGTTCCTCTGTATTTGTCCAAATACTTTTTAAATGTTGTTAAGGTACCTGCCTCAATGACTTCCACTGGCAGCTCATTTCACATGTGATACTACCCACTGTGTTAAAAAGTTGTCCCTCAACTTCCCTTTTATTCTTCCCCATAACCATAAAATGATGCCCTCTAGTCCTTGATTCCCCAACCCTGAGAAAAAGTCTGAGTGCATTCACCCTATCCATGTCTCTCATGATCTTATACATTTCTAGAAGGTATCCCCCCTCAGTCTCCTATGCTGTAAAGAAAAAAGTTCTGGCTTGTCCAACCTCTCTCTATAACTCAGACCATTGAGTCCTGGCAATATCCTTGTAAATTTCTTCTATATTCTTTCCAGTTTAAAAACATCCTTCTGATAGTAAGATGACAAAAACTGAACACAATACTCCAAGTGTAGCCTCATCAATGTCCTGTATAACTGCAACATAACTTCCCAACTTTTCTCCTCAATGCCCTGACTGTTGAAGGCCAATGTGCCAAAAGCCTTCTTCACTGCCCTGTCTACCTGTGACTCCACTTTCAGAGAACTTCAAGGTCCCTCTGTTCCACTACACTCCTTAAGTAATCGTGGTAAGACCTGACCTTGGCACATCCCATAAATAAATTTTGAAAAAAGTAACATCAACCCAATTCTTCCTTTGCTAGTCTAAAGGGCTATTCAATAAGATGAAGGATCTAGAGGATGGACCACAGATAAGTTTCAGCAGAAGAGGTATAGGGAACAAATGTAGTTTATTACATTAACACTTAGGGAGGTTAACTATTAGACAAGACATGTGCATTCATCTGGAAACTGTGGCAGAGTCCAACTGATTTTCTACCCAGAGGCTGTGTGACATTAGGAGACTGTGCAGAGCTGAGCATACCTCAGACATGAACTCTTTCATGACCATGACCCAACACAACAAACATCATATTCAACAACAACCCCCTCCCTTTATTATTGAACACCACAAGATCCTCTTGGCTACAAAGCATAAATAAAAGACAACACAAAATAAGCTTTCCAAAATGGATTAAAGAAAAGTTCAATGCATGCAACTAATCAACATATCACTCTTGTGCATTATTTAATTAAGGCCTGTCTTTCCTGCACCTTTACCTATCTCAACGCTGTTGCGCAATTGTTGTCCCATTGTCTGCAGTGTGTCTGGTGAAAAGCTGCTGAATTCCATTGGGGGAAGCAACATATCACTCTGCAGTATGATCATGAACAGCATTAGCCCTAGAATGTTTGATTTCAGACTGAACTATCTTGACATTGATGGCAGCCATATGTATTGGCTGCTAGGCAACAGCTCACAATATGGAAGAAAAAATACTTCCATCCGAAGAGGAGCAAGCAACCAGGTTCTCCATGGAGTCACATTACTCCTCAATGTGGTACTTGAGCAACTTTGTAATCTGTTCCAAAAGGCCGTGTGGTCTTGCAAGAACCTTTGAGTATTGGTGTCCGCAGTCATGGCATTGGCAAATTGAGTTTACATAATAACAGTCTCTACCTCTATGGCAGCAAGTTGATGCAATAATGTAATAATGAAGTTGATTACCTAGTTCCTTGCTGGAAAGGATAATCTCCAAACTCTGTATGTACAACTGTGCCAATTTGGTGCTCGGCTCCTCCTTGATCCTTGAGTATAACAGGCATGGGTAGGCCTCTAAATTCACCAAACATTTCATTTTACTTGCTTTTCTGTACCCTGCTACATCAACATCTTATTCTGAGCCCTCTATAGCAGAATGTGTCTCCTCAGTGGAACTGGTGCTACCCTTTTGCCCTCCTCATGCTTTATATCCCAGCCTCAATATCCTAGTCACGGCCTCAGCTGTGACCACGCCAAGGATGGTAACACCATCTCTTCCATGGTTTTGAGGGCAGTGGGCACCATGTGTCCCCAGCCACTTATGATTTGCTGACTGTGGTTGTGCAAGACAGAGAGAGAGAGAGAGAAAAACTTGAGTCAATGAATGGTGCTAAGGGTTGGAGTATGACGAATGGCATAGTTGAATAGCTGGAAGTGTGTGTAAGGAAAGAGAGGGGTGTGTGACACTTGCAGCAGTATTAAATATACAAGGAACAGGAGAGCCTATACATATTATATATGAGTTGTGCTTAATCGATAATGTCGGTAGGTGAATGAACAGGACAGGTGGATGGAGCAGCATGTGGTGCTAGCAGATTAAATACACGTACTGACCTTGGTCATAAGTATGTAGCAATTAAGCTCCTTGTTGCACTGCATTCAGGGCATTGAGACTAGCCTGCTGTGAAGGTTGTTTGCTCCCACTTCTGTGTCTCTGTCCTGCAGGGCTTCTATTATCTGCCAGTGGGTAAATGACCTCGCTCCTTTTGTCCACTACCTGCACCAAGGCCACCAATGTTGCGTCAGAGAACTTTGGAGAATGCTGTCTATTTTCATGTACTGTTTACACTACTCTTCCTGCTCAAGAACAGTTCTGGAACCCAGTTCCTGCAGCATCCACAAGGCACCATGCCTTTAACAAATGCAGATTGTCTTTAAATAGTGCAGGATACCTTTGAGTGTGCCAGCCTCATATAGACATGGACACCCTGCTGAGGCATGCACTCACTCAACAGCGTGTTTAGTGCTGCGCTACCTGCAAGCATCGTTCAAATTGGCAGACAGCACAATTTATCTGCATTGGAAGGAATGAACGTAGATTAATCACACTGGGCAATCCCCTTACCCAATTTTCTTCCCCATCACCTTTTATCTTGTGGGGTAAAATTTATCTGAATTGTTTTTTTCCATGACTTGGCTAAAATGACATCTATGAATACTTCATGATATTTAACTCACATTTCATATTAAAAGTGTAGTGATGCCATTTTGATTGAAACATGAAATCATATTCTCCCTGTCTAAATATCATCACATTTCCCTCTCAACATTTTTAAATTAAAAATCAGGATTGCATTTATTCTTCAGTAATATATACAATATTGTCAAACCATATTTAGAAGACTAAAACATTTTAAAAAAAAGCAGCTGAGAGACTTGGAGTTCTTTCCGCCTACGCACCTTATGTCTCTTGAAATGAATCATCCCAGCACAGTATTATGCTGAGAACTGCTGTAAGTGGAGTGCTGCAGCCTTGTGGAAATATTACCAAGAAAGGGCCCATTCTGGCTCTTAAAAACCATCAACCATTATTTTCTCTGCTGGGTCACATTCACACTTTCCCTCCATTGATCTTAAATAGCATAATTGTTTTTAATTTGCATCTAGTACTGAAGAAAATTCATCATTCAATTTAATGTACGTGCATAATGTCTAATGCATTTATTCAAATTGCTATCTCACTTCTTGGTGATCCCCCCACATTAGCAAACTATAGTTTATTCTTCGTGTGTACAGTGCAAGTAAGATTTCTACAAGCTTCAGATCCAGCCAACCAACTGCACAAAATCACATAATAAATAAATGGGAGCTTGCTGTGCACCAATTAGCTGTCATCTTTCCAACATTATAATAGTTTCAAAAAATGCTTCATTAACTGTAAAGCACTTTAAAATATCCACTGGTGGCACTGATTAAATGCAGTTTATTTTCTCTTTCTTTAGTTAAAGGTCTAATGCTCACTACCTTTCTCTCCCCCATGGATCTATATTCCCTTCGATTTACTCCAATGCAATGCCTTCTATATTTTTCATATCCTAATTTTGCACTCTGCATTTTGTTCCTCCCTTACCATTATCACCTTTATCTTCCCACACCACTGCCACCATTCTCAATTACCTCCTTGGTTTTTTTTCCCTCCTTGTGAGGGTTGAACTTTGGTGCCCAATATCAATACGTGGACGTGCACCACAATAGGTAACAGAACCTATCCATAATATATATTGTTTTGCAGTTTCTATAGGTATAGAAGAAAGAGTATCAAAAGATGGCATAATTCATATGGTGCACTACTTAAGATGGTAATGTAATAGGAAATCAAACAAAAAGAAAATGAACACTCCAAATTTTCAATCACTTTCTCGAATCTTGCATGCATTTATTCCTTTGAGGCACAAAACAGAAGTACATACTTAATTGACATGGGAAACAAAATATTTTATTAACGTGGATACATGAAATAACCTATTTTTTCATGAATTATTTATGCTTGTATTTACCAAGTCTTAAAAACATTCCTCCCTTGTTTCTACCATGGGCCACTTATCTCTTCATTTTATTTTGGCCAAAAGAACTAAATTCAAGAGGGGAGGTGAAAGCGACTGTTCTTGACATCAAGGCAGCAATTGTCTAAATGTGGCATCAGGGAGCCCTGGAAATATGAATGCTGATAACAATCAGAGGGAAAACTACCCTCTGGTTGGAGTCCTATCTAGTACAAAGAAGGATGGTTGCGATTGTCAGAGGTTAGTCATTTCAATCCCAGGACATCACTGCAAAGGCTCCTAAGGGTAATATAATTAACCCAACCATTTCTCTCCAGCTGGGTCATCAATTATCTACCCTCTCTCATAGGGTTCGAAGTAGGGAATGTGAAGTGGGCTTGTACTTGTAGTTATAACTTTAGTAGAGCTATTGTAGTGCAGTGGTAGTGGTAGTGTTACTACCTTTGGACCATAAGGCTTGAGTTCAAATCTAACCTGTTTCAGAGGTGTGTTAAAACACAGCTAAGCAGGTTGATTAAAAATATCTAGAGGTCGGGATACTTGATTCCCATTTGAAACTTTGCAGGTACTGAAGCAGTCTGTGTCTATCTGTGCTCAGATCCGGACAAAATTTAAATTCAGGCTAAGTGCAAGGTTATAACATCTATGCCACATAAATGCAGACCATGACCACTTCCAGCAACAGAGAATCTAAACATTTCCTCTTGTCATTCATTGGCATTTTCATCATTGAATCTCCACTATTATTGTCAAGGAACTGAACTGATCTGCCATATAAATACTGCAACAGTGACCCCAACAACTGATCAGAGACATGGAATTCTAACATCTGTAACCCATCTCCTGATTCCTTAAAGCCTTTCCAATATCTCCAAAATGCAAGCCAGTGATGTGGGGGAATAGACCCTCTTGCCTCTACAACTGCAGTCCTAACAACACTAGAGAAGGTCAGCACCACTTGGGAGAAGGTTATCTGCTTCTTTGGCACTCCATCCCCCACTAATGCATAATGTAAAAGACATATTGTAAGAAGTCACCAAATTTCCTTCAACAGCACCTTCCAAATCAGTGAGCTTCACTCTCAAGAAGACAAGAACATTAGATGCAAAGAAACATCACCACCTGCAAATTCTCCTCCAAACCACCCACCATCCTGACTTGGCATTATGTAGCCATTCCTTCTCACTGACTTCTTAGTGGGTCAAACTCCTCGAACTCCTTCCCCAACAGCACTGTGGATGTACCTACACCACATGGCTAGCAGTGGCTCAAAAAGGTAGCTCACCATCACCCTGACAAAGGTGATTGAGGATGGGTTACAAATGCTGCCTTTGCCAGTGATGTCCACATCCATGAAAGAATTTTTAAAAGAAATTCTCCAAGTCTTTTAACGTTATTTCCATTTCTTAGGAGAACTGGACAAGTACGTTCACAATTTTCACCTTTACTTACCTCAGCACTATTAGATGTTTCCAATCCATTTCTGAAGACTTATCAATTTGAAATATAGCCTGATTTCTCAAATTGGCACTTGATTAATTTTTAGCACATACAGCATCTCAGCTTTTGCTTGTGTCAAATTTGATTTTTGCAGTATTTTCCTTGCTATGGAACAATATATAGTACTCATTAGCACACTATGAACACACAAGCATAGGAGCAGAAACAGACCATTCAGACACTGGACAAAAGTGAAGACTGCAGATGCTGGAAATCAGAGTCTAGATTAGAATGGTGCTGGAAAAGCACAGCAGGTCAGGCAGCATCCGAGGAGCAAGAAAAGCGATGTTTCAGGCAAAGGCCCTTCATCAGGAATGAAGGGCTTTTGTCCGAAATGTCGATTTTCCTGCTCCTCGGATGCTGTCTGACCTGCTGTGCTTTTCCAGCACCACTCTAATCTACATTCAGACACTGGACCATTCAATAAGATCAGTGCTGATCTGTTTGTTTAGAATTCCATATTCCTACATACTGATGACAACCATTGATTTCCTTGATAATAAGAAACTCCGTCTGCACTAAAAATACTTAATGACCAACAGTCTAACAGCTTTGGACTTTGAAGTCCAAGCAAAGCTTAGCCCTATTCAAACAAATAGCTTCAAACATTGCAAGTGGCTTAAAGTAACTTGCCAGTGATCTACCATAATGAGATTGGAGATTCATTTATATATCTGTACTTCAGCCAGTGTCTCAAATGGTAACATCAGGTGTACGAACATGCAAATGAAAGGATCTCCAGGTAGCAAATTTCTTAATTAGGTCCAAATTATTGCTTTTAATGAGGGCAAATTTCATTTCTGACTTTTGCCAGTAGCATATATTGACATCTTTATAAATATAGCAGATTTCAATTTCAATGTCTAGCTCTGGCATGAGACACCTTACTGCAAATTTATAAGGAGAAAGTGCATCCGCTGCACCCGATGTGGCCTCCTATACATTGGAGAGACAGGCCGCCTACTTGCGGAACGTTTCAGAGAACACCTCTGGGACACCCGCACCAACCAACCCAACCGCCCCGTGGCTGAACACTTTAACTCTCCCTCCCACTCCGCCAAGGACATACAGGTCCTTGGCCTCCTCCATTGCCAGACCATGGCAACACGACGCAGATTTCTCCAGCTTCCTCATTTCCCCTCCCCCCACCTTTTCTCAGTCCCATCCCTCAGACTCAGCACTGCCTTCTTGACCTGCAATCTTCTTCCCGACCTCTCCGCCCCCACCCTCTCTCTGGCCTATCACCCTCACCTTAACCTACTTCCACCTATCGCATTCCCAACGCCCCTCCCCCAAGTCCTTCTTCCCTACCTTTTATCTTAGCCTGCTTGGCACACCCTCCTCATTCCTGAAGAAGGGCTTATGCCCGAAACGTCGATTCTCCTTCTCCTTTGATGCTGCCTGACCTGCTGCGCTTTTCCAGCAACACATTTTTAAGTGCAAATTTATAAGTTGGAGTGATTGGAACAAGATTAGCCAGGTGGATCGCACAGAGTATGAGATTCCTGATTGGGGCTGTTAGCCTGTGTCAATCAGGGAGCTCTGGCTGACAAGTATAAACAGGAATCTGAGAGAGTCGCATCACTCTTGACATTGGCTCTGAGTTAGCTGGTCAGAGTCAGAATAAAGGGTAACTTGGTGACGAGATACTGACCTTTGTAGTTATTTCGTAAGTCAAGTGCTGAATTCACAATTTTATAAAAAGGGTTCTGTAAAGAGGCATTTCCTAATATCAGTTCTAAATTTACCTTCTATTAGCTTAAATCAATGTCTTTTGGGTATACTCTTAGCATTTAGCTCAAAGTAATAATACTCCTGGTTTAATTATTCATCCCTATCTTGGAATCTCCAGCAAGATCACCCTTTAGGCAGGATGAAAAGTCAGGTTTCTCCAGTCTTTGTGCAGAACTCAGATCCTTTGCACTGGAAATGGATTTGTGGGTGTTTTCAGCAGCATTTCAATGCCTTCCTTGTTTCTTGGCAACCAGAAATGTACAAAAATGCTGCGGTTAATAAGAGCTCTGCACATTTGATCACAACTTCCTTGACCCGTATTCTATTGCTGTTGCAAGGTAATTAACATTCTGTTGATTTTGACAATTAATGCTCTACATTGGGTGGAAACATTGAATATTGATGTGAGATTATTATCCCTCTTTCAGCTTCAACATTAACTATTCCAACACCAGTTGTTAAGTCCATGTTGCTTATTCTAATATTCTCATTTGTCTCTGTTAAATCTCATTTGCCATTGTTCTGTTTGCTTATACATCCGGTTCATTTAGTGATATATCAGCTACCATTACTGCCTATTCCAAGCATTTGAACATTTTATGTTGAGTTTCTGAATGCAGGTCCTTTATCTAAGTTAGAAACAGTAGGATTTCCAGTCCTAGTATCTGACTCAATACTTGACTCCACTTTTCATAACTGTCTAATCAATCCTTATTATTTTCTGCCACACAACCCAGTTATTATGTACCCAGGATTGACACCGAAACCCTAACACTTTGGTTTCATATTATAGCTACATATGAACAATGTTTTGAAAAAAAAAAGGTTCGAAGGAATTTGTTCTCTTGAGATTTGTTAGTGGATTGGTTTGTGGAATGAAGTCAGTTTGTTGGACTGAAAGGATATACTTACCATTAAATATTGAACTAGGTAGTTTCCTATTCTCTCACAAGAGGTGATTCAATGGAGATTGTTAAAATTGTGAAGAGCCTTGATTGAATAGGCATTGACAAAATGTTTCTATTTATCAAAAACCAGAGTCATATCGACACCAATAAATTCAACATGGAATTGAACAACTTCTTAAACAAAAGAATAGTTGGTGTATGGATCACATTGAATAATACAGATGCTTTAAGGGGAAGCTGGATCAGATCATAAAGGAGAAAGGAACAGAATATATGCTGATGGGGTTAGATTAAGCAAGATTCTTGAGTAGCATATGTGCTGGCATAGATTCATTGGGCCGCATCGCCTTTTTCTGTGCAATAAATTCTGAGCAATTTAATTCTATGCAATATATTTTAATCTCTGAGATTAAATCTGGGTTTATTATTAAGCTAATAGGATGGAAGACTTTTCTGTTTAATGGCTGCAGGATCCCAAAGTCAAATACATTTTCAGCAGATTGTTGCAGATCCAGAAGCTTATTTAAAGCATAGTATTGAAACTAAATACAAGAGAAGTTAAACAGAAGTCTAGTATTGCAAACTGAAACACCATGCTGGCTCACTAGTTAAGGCATGCAATTGGAGACGGGTAAATTGAACTTTATCATGAATGCAGTTCACACATTACCTTACCTGAGAGTTTTCGCTTTTGGCAATGGGTTCAAAAGCAGAAAAGTGTTTCATTCACTCTGTTGAATAATAAACAACATGTAAAGTTCAAAAGCATCAACAGTAAGTGTGTAAATAGGTCTTCAATCTTGCTGATCGAGATCAGTAACAAATGGGTTTACATGAACTTCTTTTGTCCATTTTTTGAATGAAAGCATTGACCTATTGAAAGTTATCATGGTAAGAATTGAATGGTGTCCAATTCAGAGAATGATCCTACTATTATGCACACTGTGCGCAGCTAATGTCGCATTAGTGGCAGGATCATAGAAAGTTGTGTCCCTGGCCTCAGTTATTGATCACCAGGAAATTGTAGGTGTGGCACAGATCTAGACAAAACCTATTACGCACTTACTCCACCTTATCTCACAATTACCGATTAAAAACAATGCTTAGAACTCAAAAGCGCTCTCCTTGAGACGAATGTTTTGGCAGCCATCTACTTGAGAACACTAACCACATCAAGAATAAAATAATACATATAATTGCAGTATTTAATACAGAATGCGAGGAACTACATGGTCAACATTCTTGAGTCAGTGCTTTGAAAGACCTACCCAATTATTGCCAAATCATCTAGTATTTTCCCATCGCTCTGCAATTTATTTCCATGCCTAGCATTTATCTAAACATTTATTTTGAATGTTAATCTTCAATCCATTGTGTGAACAACATCAGTCAGGAGGGGCATGGATAGGATAAATAGGAAGTTCAGAACTAGAGGGCTTAGATTTAGGGTAATAGAGGAAAGTAGGGTGATACATATATGGAATGAGCTGCCAGAAGAAGTGGTGGAGGCTGGTACAATTAAAACATTTAAAAGGCATCTGGATGGTTATATGAAGAGGAAGGGTTTAGAGGGATATGGGCCAAGAGCTGGCAAATGGGACTAGATTAATTTAGGATATTTGTTCAGCATGATTGGGTTAAACCGAAGGGTCTGTTTCTATACTGTACATCTCTATGACTCTATGTAACATTGCATCATTTCCTGTGATGATGTATATTGTGGCTCAATAGCATATCACTCAGTCTGACCTAATCATTTGTAATGCCAACTCTGATTCTACCCATTATATTACATCTCACTCAAATTTCTGACTTCAATTTTTTTGTTATAGGAATAACTGCTTTGATGGTTTCACTCATCTGCTCAAATGTGTCCTCAGCTCCTTTGGAGGAGTTTGGGAATTAAAATCCTCTCCATGGTCCCTCAGACTTTGATGGGCAGAAAGAGAACTGTCCAAGGACTCCAATTCAGCACTAATGCAGAATCGCTGGTCTGCAGGAGAATGACTTTGGAGGTATCTTGAGTGTAAACAGTCACTCTGGCTTTGTTTCAGGATGTGGACTGATGCAGTAACTTTCTTCAGCTTTCTTAATTTTGTGAATAACTGCGTAAGCTCAGCTCTGACATCTTTAGGATGATCTTCTCAGCTTTCCAGTTCCTTTGGTACCTAAATCAAATGTAATGCAGTGGAGGCTCTCCTGCCCAAGTGCGAATAGCTCTAATTCAATATCAGTTCTCAGATTTCAGTCAGTTTCCTCTCTTGTAACTGGAGCATTAGCACAGTTCTAACTCCTGACGCATACATGGTGGCTGAAGAGAACGTTTCTCCAGCCATGGTTCAGTATCAGAAAGAACCAAGTCCAGTGCATCTGTGTCTAAGATAAAGGATATACTAGGACATCAGCATCATGGGCTTCCATATGGTTCCTGGCTATCTCCAAGGAATTCTCTGGATCATTGATATCTTATGTATCATGGATCTTACAATATTTTGAGGAATTCTGTAGCTTCTTCAGTATCAGATTCTTGCTGGAAGTCCCTTTGTCTTTAAAAAGATACCACTTGGTCTCTGTGTCTTTTTTTTTATCCTATAACACTGATAACAGTTAGCTGGAGTGTTTTTTATTCACTCTTGAGATGTAGGTGTCTTTAGTTGAGCCATTTGTTACTCATTTCCAGCTACCCTTGAGAAGGAGGTGGTGACCTGTTTCTTAAACCACTGCAGTATACCTACAGCACTGCAGTGCTGTAGGTAGACCCACAATGCACTTAGGGAGGGACATCCATGTGACAGTGAAGGATTGGCAATATGGTTCCAAGTCAGCATGGTGAGTGGCTTGGAGGGGAACTTACAGTGGCAGCACATCTAATAGTTAGCACACACTGATGCTACTGATCATCATGGTGGAGCCTGTTGATGTAGTGCCAATTAAACAGATTGCTTTGTCCTGATGTTATCAAGCTTTTTGAGAGGTGCTGGAGCTGCACACATCCAGGCAAGGGAGTATTCCATCACACTCCTGACTTGTGCCTTGTAGATGGTGGACAGGCTTTGGAGCGTCATTTTGACGCATGCCTTTTTTTGCCTCTGTTTTAGCTTTTCAACTTGACATACTCTGCTGAGTCTAACCTTTTCGAAATATGATTCTCCTTGTCACTTTGAATCATCAATTGTTTCTTGTCCACAGCTTGTCTGCTCAGTTGAATTACCTTTGTTAATGCTAAGTCATTTCGCAATTGCATGTGGTCAGCCAACGTTTCTTCTAAGACTCTAACAACAACTCTGTCTCTGATTAGTTAATCTTTTAAGGCACTAAACACACAGCTTTATTCAAGTTTGTACAGATCATTGATCAAATTATAAATATTTTCCCTCTTTTTGTTGGATATATTTATTAAATGTAGACCACTCGACAATAGTATTTTCATTTGCAGATTGAGGTAGACATCAAATGCTTTCAATACTTCGTCTTACTTTGTGAATTCCTTGCCTGAGTAGCCATGATTTGGAGGAGCTGGTGTTGGTCAGGGTTGGACAAAGTTAAAAATCACACAACACCAGGTTACAGTCCAACAAATTTATTTGGAAGCACTAGCTTTTGAGGCACTGTTTCTTCATCACTTGAAAGCTTCGAAAGCTAGTGCTTCCAAATAAACTTGTTGGACTGTAACCTGGTGTTGTGTGATTTTTTAAACTTTGCCTGAGTAGGTTATTGTGTGGACAGCCATCCATTGTACACAATAGCATATTGAGCTACTCAATGTGCAGCTTTGTAATGAGATCTGATGCAGTGTGTTATCTGTAAATCTTTGGTGCCAATTCAGCCACACCGCTGCTTGATTGGTCTAGTGACCTGTCTGCAGTTTCCCAGCAATGGCAGAGACATCTCTATGCCTGTTCTTTCATTCACTGCCAATAACATGCTTTGTCTTGCTAAAGAACATGCATGGAATCAGCCGAGGGAATGAAAACATTATTTTATTGAAGAAATATATCTAACTGTGATTGCATTTTACTAGGGCTTAATCTTGCCACAAGGCTGCAACAGAAATATCATGTGACAATGTGTCTCATTCTGTCATGATGCATATACGGAGTATCACTCACATATCACAAAGTCAAACTTAACCCCTGATACTACAATTATTGAATTGCTTCTTTCAGGCAATGCATTCCAAATTGTTACAATAAATTTGTTTTTGCTCACACTGCCTGTTTGATTGTCAATCACCTTAATTTTGTGTTCTATGTTGGCTGAATGTACAATGGAAATTCCTTCCTCCTTGATTATTCAATCAAACCTAAAACAAATCTTCCCTTAAACTTCTGTGCTCTAAAGAGATCTCAGGAAACCAGTTTCCCTCCAATCTCCAGATTACTTAAATATTTCATCCTGAGTACCATTCTATCTAGTAAAACTTCACTAAAGCCTTGATGACCTCAAATTAGACACAATGTTGCAACTGAGGCTTAACAAGTGTTTTACAAGTTTAGTATAACGTCCTTGTTTTTAACTATGGCTTTGGTGGCAGTCCCTTGATTTCAGGATTGTGCCTACTCAGGATTGTGACTTTCTGTTTTATACCTTTAAATGACTGAACAGGCTGAAGTGAGCTAGATTTCCCAATTTGCAACTTTGGGCTATTCTGCCAGCAATGAGGCCGCTCATTTTCGTTTCAGGAGTTCACATATTTCCACATTGTTTTGTTACACCAGTCCTGGGAATAATGATGCTCAAGCCCAGCAGTCAGCACATGGTTGTCTCTAAGTGCTGACGTTATTTGATCCAACTGGTCTGGAATTAGGTATGTGAGGATTTTGCAGACTTGTATGAGCTGAACTTGGATTCCTCTTTCTTTTTGGATTGCTTTATGTCTAAGATATTGACCCTATTCCTCTTGGACTTTGTGATGTCTTGATGCTACATGAATATTCATCACTGATCAAACAAGTCGATCCAGCAAGCATCAGTTGAGTGGATATAATAATACAGACAACACTTAGATCTTTGACCAGAACAATGAAATAATCCAGAAGGTGCCAATGTTTTGATTTAGGATGCCTTAGTGTGGTTTTGCAGTTATTCTTCAGGCAGAAGAGGTTTTGTTATAATGAGGTCATGCTGAGTATACTTTATCAGTGGGTGAGCGCCATTTGCTTTTCCCAATGATTTAATCCCAGACATCAGATTGCAACCAATCCTGGCAATGAAGCCCCTCAGACAGATGATCTTTCTTCCTTTGGGAAGACAGTGAGGATTTTAGGGTAGCACTTTTCCTTTGCATCTTCATCAGAACCAAGGGTAAGGCCAGAAGCACTGATGATGATGTCTAAGCTAAAGGTGAATTGTCACAAATCTGTCATTTATACAACTGAAGAATTCTGGCAGTGCATCCAACACCTGATGGCAAAACTAGCTCCATGGAGCCAAGGGATTGCCAGAGCACATAAACCTCTCTATCATGTCAACTTGGTAATCCATAGAGAACATTACTTTTGGCCTTAGGATGCCTGTATTTATAAAGCCAAGGGTTCTGTATCCTTTTTAACACCCTATTCAATGAGTCCTGAGTATTCACAGTCTTGCATATATCGATATCAAAGTTTCTCTGTTGCTGCTCCCCGCTTTAGAAATTGCACTGCTTAGTTTATGTAGTCTCTCCCAACTTTTCCTACCAGAATTAATCACTTCATAATACCTTACATTGAATTTTATCTGTCATGCGTCTACCCATTTCACATATTGTAACCACATGGTTAGAAACATAGGAGCTGCATAAACACTGTAATTTTCTCGAATGATTGGTGTAGGCCAATATAAATAGATGCTGCTTCGTGTTTCATGCAGAATTTCTTTTTTTTTTTCATTGAATGGAATTGTTATGACATGGTTAATGACCACAAAAGGATTAGTTAAACAAAGGTAGCCAAAGAACCACACCATTTATGATGCCCCATTGGGGAATTAAACATGAAGAATTACAGTTTGATACAGTCTAAACCCATGGCATGATCATTTCTTTTGGCAGTATAACTTTTTAAACAAAGTTTTAAGTTCTTATAATATTAAATAGAAACAGCTGAGATTTAGTATGAAAATCTACATTGATGGAATATCTTCAGAAAATTCTGTTTCTCACGATCATTCCATATGATTCTCTTGCCATACATTGTGAAGGCATAATTAAATTATTGTAGCTACTCCCTGGATATCAGTTATTAATGCGTAGAATCATTTTACTGTCATCAGTAATCATCTGAGGCTGAATCTGACATTATTTAAGTGTCACCTTTGATACTTGGAAGGTTTGTCATCATGAGGTCTAGCAAGATCTCTTACTGTTTCTGACCAAACTCATTTCACAGACCTATGGAGCCTCTCTCACCCAGTTCTAGCACCAATCTACTACCAGTTATACAAGGAATAATTCACCACTCCCAAGACATCCAGGAATGGACCAGCATCCCTGGCAATTCAGTCACCTGTAAAAGGCTATTGCATGCCTGGACAAAGACTGTCAGCTGCCCTGCATAGTTCCTGAAATTTGCCCCAGTCATGGCAGAGAAGTGGAAATTGGCATCTTGCTTTGTGGGCAAGGACCTGGAGATCCTGGTGGATGGGCTGGTGCAGATAGGGGACGTTCTTTTCGTCACGACAGGCAAGGGACACCAGATCATGTCAGCCTGATCTGTGGTTGGCGCCTGGGTTGGTGCAAACTCATCCATTTGCTAGAATGCACAGCAACATAGGAAGAAGCTGTCTCTACTCTGCCAGTAGGCAAAAGTGAGGACTGCAGATGCTGGAAACCAGAGTTTAGATAAGAGTGGTACTGGAAAAGCACAGCAGGTCAGGCAGCATCCGAGGAGCAGGAAAATCGATGTTTCGGGCAAAAGCCCTTCATCAGGAATAGAGGCAGAAGCCTCCAGGGTGGTGAGAACTTCCTGCTCCTTGTATGCTGCCTGACCTGCTGTGCTTTTCCAGCACCACTCTGATCTAAACTCCACTCTGCCAGTGTTTACCAACTCTGATACCTCACAGTCTATCTGTGCCACATCACCCCACATCTGTACCACTCTCACAGTTGCCTGCAACATCTTCTTGCACTTGCTCTCACCCACCCCAATCTCTGAAAATGTTAGGTCTCATGGCTTCTGAGCTGCTGACACACTTGCTGGAGACACCTCTTTATTTACAATGTGCCATTCACTTGTGTCTCTTTTATTTCCTGTCACTGTCTCATTCCAAGAGGAAAACAGCTCAAACTAGGGCAGGAGGAGTCAAAATGGTTGGTGGGCTGCCTGACACTCAACTCCTTGCCCTTATGTGGAGAGGATCCTGACTCTAATCAGCCAGAGTGGTTGGCTAACCAAGGGTTCATATCAGAGGCTGCCCTTCATGTACTGTGTCCTTACTGCAGCATTACAATTATAGTTGCCGGTACACCCTGAGCTGCAGGATTGAAATGCAGAAATGATCTCTATGTGGATCTGAGATGTGCCATGAGGGTTCTTAGAGGCTGGCATGTCAAATGCCAATGTCCATGGATGTAGAGAGCATATGGCTGGTGCTCATGTGGCATGCCCTGAGATGTTGGTATCCAACATGGAGGTCCTTTGGAGTAAGCAGCAAGCTGAAGTCGCCAGGTATTCACTGTAACTTCCATATTGAGATTCTCAGTGTTTAATTTGCTTGAGGTGATAGGATAGGAAACGGCACATTAATGAGGCACAATGTGCAGCAAATCAGATAAGCCTTTATCCTTCTTACTAGTCATTTTGTTGCTCCCGAGCAAGAAACTCGCCTCAACACTTGGAAGATGCAACAAGTTTTCCCAATGTCATGATAAGACTTGCTGATCTTCTCTCCATAGCCAACAGCATTCAGGCCCTATGAGATTCCACCTATTGACTCGTTCTGCATAATTCAGAGGTTTGTCAGGAGCTGCAAGATCTTCTCCTTGTTCACTGATGTTTGATTTGGGTTTCCATACCACATCATTCCAACCCAAATTGCTTCAGACATGGACAAACAAAAAGCTACATTCCAGAGCTCAGGTGCAAGTGACTGCCCTTGACATCATGAGAGCAGCTGACATCAAGGACCTCTAGTACAATTAAATGGGAGTGAATGGTTAGGCTCAGTGCAAGCATAGAGGAAGAGGGTTGGAGTTGTTATTATCCAATACTTTTAGCCTCAGGACATCACAAAGGGATTCCTCAAAAGTCATGTTCTAGGCCCAACCATCTTCAGGACATTATCAATGCATTTATTTCCCTACATTATAAAGTCTAAATTTGGGATATTCCCTGATGATTGCACAATATTGAGTTTTATTCCCCAACGTATCAGATACTGAACCAACCTATACATGCAACCAGAAATCTTTGGCAATTTTCAGGCTTCAGTTGAATAAGTACTAAGTAATAGTCATGCCACATAAGTGCAAGATAGTGACCATTTCCAATGAAAGAAAATCTAATAATCTCCTATTGGATACAAAGGCATTATCATCACTGAATAGCCTGCCATCAATATCTTGAGGTTGCCAATAACCAGAAAATAAACTGGATGAGCACACCAAGGTTCCAAAACCAGATCTGGACTTGGAAATCTGACAGCAACTAACTCACCACCCAACTCGCCAATGCCTGCTCACTATTTACAAGGCATTTGTTAGAAGTGTGATCAAAATTTCCCCAATTGCATGGATGAGTGCAGCTCCAGCAACATTCAAGAAGCCCAACAGCATCCATGACATAGCACTCAATGGTAAATTGAAACCTTAAAACGAAACCTTAAACATTTATTACCATTACACCAATGCACCACACCTACAAAGTGTGCAATGTACAAGAGGTGTTGCAGAAATTTGTAAAGGCATCTTGGACAGCACTGTCCAAACCAGTTAACTCCATCATCTTGAGGAAAAGATGATAGGTGCTTAGGAACAACACTATTTGCAAGTTCTTCTCATAGTCACACACCATCCTGACTTGGAATTATATCAGCATTTCCTCATTGCCATTGGGTCAAAATTGTAAATGCCTTCCTAACATCATAAGGAGTGCAGTATTCAGGAAGGGAGCTCACAATCACCTTCTCAAGAGTAATTATGAATGGGTAACAAATGCTGGATTTGTCCATACCACTCAATTCCGATGAACAAATGAAATAAAAAATTCTTAGCAGAAGTTAAAGCCCAAGGAATTGATGGCAAATTATTGGCTTGGTTAGGAAATAAGGTGAACAGCAGGAGGCAGAGTTTATGGATAATGCACAGGTGGTGAAATAGGTGGCAGGATGTGACTGGTACTGTCTTGCATGAATCCTATTGGAATCTCATTGTATTAATTAATAACTTAATATTGAAATAGAGGGTCTTATTTGCAAATTTATCACTTCTAGTGGTTAGCACTGCTTCCTTACTGCACCAGGGTCCGAGTTTGATTTCACCCTTGAGCGACTGTCTGTGTGAAGTTCGCACATTCTCTGTGCGAGTTTCCTCTGGGTGCTCCAGTTTCCTCCTGTAGTCCAAAGATGTGCAGCTTAGGTAGATTGGCCAGATTAAATTGACCAGGGAATGCATAGGCTAGATGGATTAGCCATGGGAGATGTAGGGTTATAGGGATAGGGTAGGGGGCTGGGTGTGTGGAATGCTTTTCAGAAGATCTGTGTGGACTTGATGGGCCGAATGGCCTGCTTCCACACTGTAAGGATTCCATTGGATAATAGCAGTGTGCTGTTAAACCACAGATTTTTGGCTTCATTTGAAGTATTCTGCTTGAATCATCTCTTGTGAGATTGTCACGTTGGCTGTCCCTTGATTCAAAGATGATGTTTACTCAGAATTGCAAGCTTCTGCTATAGTTCTTCACATGCTTGAGTAAGTCAATTCCCGACCTATAGATCTTTAGGCACAGATGCTTGATGTCCTTGGAAGTAATGGGGTTTGCAGTGCAGGATTTGCAGGATTACAGCATATCAGTATCTTACATTTAGCTACCCAGCTAATTCAGAATTGAATGGCATGGACAAATCCAGCATTTGTTACCCATTCATAATGGAAGGATGGCATTTGAGCAGAGATAATTCAGGTGATAATCAGAAAATCTTCCTATTTGATTGAGGGGTTTTCTTCCTTGTCTAATTTCTTGGTATGTAATTGTCTTTCTACATGCTATTCATTTGGAAGTAGAAAGTTTCCAAGTATTTCTGTAAAATGAGCTTATGTACAATGGATGGTCAGTTGGAAAATGAATTATGAAGCTGGAATAAGAAGTTATGTTAATTTAAGTCCAGCAGGATTTAATCCCAATCATAAAACAGTTTAACAGATTATGTTTCCTGCATTTACTGGGCACTCAGGAGTCATACTTTGTCTGTTAATACCAAAGTAACAGATGTTAATTAAACTCCAAATCCTGAATTCCTCCAGAAAATAGGTTTAGCAAATGCCAATATATCAAGCCAATGTAGTTTTTATTTTTGCTTGAGTAATTGCTAAGCAGAACTTAATGGAAAATAGGCAAACTTGGGATTGATTTGATTTGATTCAACTGTGGCTTTCAATCCAGCCAACTGTAGCTAGCAAAGACACAGAAATAAGTTGGCAGAGTTTGAGGTGTGAGCACAGCTGACGATTATCAGTACACAAGCCAGAGCATTGCTGCCTCTTCAAATATAGCAACACCGTATCCCTGAATGGCCTGCCATCCTATCATCTCTGGCATGCTGCCCTCTTAATGGATATGGGGATTCATTTACTGCATGTGTTATCCTCAGCCCTCTCTCAGGGGGAGTTCAGTTGGAATCCATTTTATTGTGCAAAGCGAAAACTAATATTCATGTATGGAATGTAATTTTACAAAGGTAAAGTAAGGTTGCACACATTTGCCAAGCCAAGCAGAATTTTTAAAAAAGTCAAAAACTTTGGTAGCAACAGTTAGAAAAACAGAGAACTGTTTTAACGTTTCTATTAACACCATGTTTATAAACAATCAGGTGCTGTGTTGCATGACTGACTGATGTACGTCAAACCTATGTCCTTATAATGCAAACTTTAATGCAGGGGAGATGGGGCTAAGTGATAGCTTATTGCTAGACAATTAATCCAGAGACGCAGGTAATGTTCTGGAAAACTGCATTTAAAACCCATCTGGTTCACTGATGTCCTTTCAGCCCTGTCCTTACCTGATCTGGCTTACATGTGACTCTACAGCACTGTGCTTGACTCCTGATTGCCCTCTGAATCAGCATAGCAAGCCACTCTCTTAATAGGAGGGGGAGTTGGGTTCTTGTGGCATTGTAGTGGTGTCCTTAGCTCTGACCCAGGAGACCCACATTTAAGTCCCAACTGCTTCAGATGTGTATAATAACATCTTTATCAGGCTGAGAAAATATCCATAATGCTACATGCTATTGTAAACTTCATAGAGTCATAGGTTCATTGAGATGTACAGCATGGAAACAGACCCTTCGGTCCAACCCATCCATGCCGACCAGATATTCCAACCCAATCTAGTCCCACCTGCCAGCACCCAGCCCACATCCCTCCAAAACCTTCCTATTCATATACCTAACCAGATGCCTCTTAAATGTTGCAATTGTACCAGCCTCCACCACTTCCTCTGGCAGCTTATACCATACACGTACCACCCTCTGCGTGAAAAAGTTGCCCCTTAGGTCTCTTTTATATCTTTCCCCTCTCATCCTAAACCTATGCCCACTAGTTCTGGACTCCCCGACCCCAGGGAAAAGACTTTGTGTATTTACCCTATCCATGCCCCTTCTGATTTTATAAACCTCTATGAGGTCACCCCTCAGCCTCCGAAGCTCCAGGGAAAACAGCCCTAGCCTATTCAACCTCCCCCTATAGCTCGAATCTTCTAAATCTGGCAAGATTCTTGCAAATGTTTTCTGAACCCTTTCAAGTTTCCCAACATCCTTCTGATAGGAAGGAGACCAGAATTGCATGCAATATTCCAAAAGGGGCCTAAGTAATGTCCTGTACAGCCTCAACGTGACCTCCCAACTCCTGTATTCAGTATTCTGACCAATAAAGGAAAGCATAACAAATGCCTGCTTCACTATCTTATCTACTTGTGACTCCACTTTCAAGGAGCTATGAACGTGCACTCCAAGGTCTCTTTGTTCAGCAACACTCTCTAGGACATTACCATTAAGTGTATAAGTCCTGCTAAGATTTGCTTTCCAAAAATGCAGCACCTTGCATTTATCTAAATTAAACTCCATCTTCCACTTCTAAGCCCATTGGCTCATCTGATCAAGATCCTGTTGTAATCTGAGGTAACCTTCTTCGCTGTCTACTACACCTCCAATTTTGGTGTTATCTGCAAACTTACTAACTATACCTCTTAAGGTCACATCCAAATCATTTATATAAATGACGAAAAGTACAGGACCCAGCACCGATCCTTGTGGCACTCCACTAGTCACAGGCTTCCAATCTGAAAAACAACCCTCCACCACCACCCTCTGTCTTCTACCTTTGAGCCAGTTCTGTATCCAAATGGCTAGTTCTCCCTGTATTCCATGAGATCTAACCTTGCTAACCAGTATCCCATAGAAAACTTTGTCAAACGCTTTGAACAAATTAGAATCAACATTACTCTTTGAGAAATTGGTCAGACATATCAACTGAAACCTGTCTAGAAATCCATATCCGCACAAGATAATTAGTAACTTAGTAATAGCATATAAATTTCATTTCAGTGATGGTACTCTTGTCTCTGCATCTGATGGTTATGGCCTGAAGTCCCAGAAAACTGGAAGTTAGCTCATACTTGAGTGTGATACTGAGACCGACAGGCTTGCTCTGGCATAGATGACTTCTTTTGGATGAGACAGAAAAATGAGTCTGTCCTTTCAGATGCTTCTAAAAGATTCTTTTGAGAATTATTTGTAGAAGAAGAAAGGCACTCACTTAATTTTCTGAATAATATTTATCCGTCAGTCAAGGTCACTACGACAGATTATCTGGTGATATATTTCATTGCTGATTGTGGGACCTAGCCCTGTGTGTGAATTCGTTGCTTTGGGAAGAGTTTGAGTTTTGACTGAATACTGGGACCAAATAGGATTTAAAGCCCTGCTTTTTGTGAGGGACAGTGCTTTTGAAGAAGTCTGGGGACCTGACTGATACCTGGAATGACGAAATTAATTTAGGAGAAATCTGGGAATATCATGGCCAGATTGGCCTGGTATCCATTGAAGTTTAGAAGAAAGTGGGGTAATCTTAGTGAAGCATTTTATATTCTGAAAGGGACTTGAAAGGCTGGATGCTGTGGGGATATTTCCCTTATGGGAATGCAGTTTAAAAATTATTTCCATTTTAAGACGGAGATCACAATTTTTTTTCTGAGTCATTTGTCTATTGAATACTGTTCCCTGGGCAACATTGGAGGAGGTTTCATTGAGTATCTTTAAACCTCAGTTAGATTCTTCATTAACAAAGTTGTTTAATGTTAAAGGAACAAGTAGGGTGGAAGCTTACTCTTGAGTTGAATTCATATGTTTGTATGCAATGGATGCAGTACCAGGCATACCTCAAAGTGAGGTGTGAACCTGGTGAAGATGAAACAGAGGACTACTTGCACGCCAAGCAGCATAAGCAGCAAGATTTGGACAGGTCTAAGGGATTCCACAGACAGCAGATCAGATCTAAGCTCTGCACTCCTGCCTCATTCCACTGCAAATGGTGGTGGACAATAACAACTCACTGGCTGCACCTATATCCTCAACTTTAATCATGATGGAGCCCAACAAAATCATGCAGAAGATATGACTGAAACATTTGGAACAATCTATAGCTCGATGTGTCAAATAGATGATACATCTCAGATAACTCCAAAGGTCCCCAGCATGCCAATCTTTGCTCAATGTGAATCAAGAAAGTGGCTGATGGCCCTGGATATTACAAAAGGTGAGGGGCATCAGCTGATGGGATGAGAGGGAAGTCAGATCTGGAATAGGGTAATGGGTGTCAGGTATAGAATGGGTGAAGGGGAGTCAGGTCTGGAACAAAGGAAATGGGAAACAGGTCCGGAGCAGGTGAAGGGGTTTGAGTCCCAACTGCATCAGATCAGGATCTGGGGTTTGTAAGTGCTTGGGGAGTGGGGAGAATGGGGGAAATGTAGTTAGGGAGGCTGTGTAACATTAAGTATGGGGTTAGTTAAATAGTTATTTAGGATTTAGACTGTGTATTTAACAGTCTAACTGTACAAGAGAAAATATTTACTTAACTTCATTAGAACTCTCACAATCCTCCGATTTCAAATGGACAAATTTGGACGGTACCAGGTGTACAGGAATTGCCCAGCAGAATTTTCAGAATCAGGAGAATTTAAAGCAATTCTTTTGGAGTCTTCTGTGATAGGGATTCTACAGGATCTCCATGCACAACTCTTAAATACGTTGGAATAATGACAGTCCTGCTATTGGGAAATCTGAGCTTATGTTAACGGTATTTTTATTGGCTGCTACAGATCACCCACAAAGCCACTTATAACAGACACAGGTCCCATGACTAGGGCAAGCCAGCATGTTCACTAAGTACAATTGCAGTTCTCCAAACAGATATGATGATGCAACAAGATTTAACATTTGACCATTTAGTCGTATAGAACGTCAGAGTTGCTGAAAATAAATCACATTTTTGTTGAAGCTTTTTGTCTTGCGCACATCAGGATATTTTGCAAGAATACTAATTCGGGGGAAAACCAACATAATGCATAAAAGGAAAGTGCTGATTCATTGACAAGTGGAATTTGCTTAGTAGAGGTGTCGCCATCAAGAATGCACACTTGATTCCAGTTAACAGCCTGGCTTTGTTTAAATTTTAAACCAGGCATTGTCCTGACTAGGAAGCATTACAGAGGACTCAGTAATGTTAATACAAATATAAGAAACAAGAAAAAAAACTGAGTCCTTAGAAATCTAAAATCCGAAACACAGAAAATGCTGAAGGTAAACAACAGGTTCATCAAAAACCGTTGGGAGGGTTTAGACTAGTATGGTTTAAACTATTGGGTTTAAACTGGAAGGTTTTAAACTAGAAGGTTTAAACTAGGTGGTGGGAACTAGAGCAGCAGAGCAGCTTTGCATGACTTCAAATTGCTGCTAGAACAATGTTTTATTAATTATCATTCTTTTATTACACTGTAATTTGTACACCACTGTGCCTATTGTCTCGATGTGTTAAAAATCACTGTGCTGTCTTACATGTTTTGCATTTCTTATGCACTTTGTGACACCCTGTGTATGATCGTGTAGTTTGTGCTGTCCATGTAGCACCTTGGTCTTGGAGGAACGCTGACGTGTTTACTGTATCAGTTGCATATGATAGATATGACAATAAAAGCTATTCTTGACTCTTGACTCTTGAGGAGATGAGGACACGATAGAGGCTAATAGGATGGTCAAGCAGGGCCAGTTGAATGGTTTATTGGTGGGACTATAGAATGTGTATTTAGTAAGCCAGGAAGGAGAAATAATGAGATTCTGAAGAACTGGATAGAGTGTACAGCCAAAATTAAAGTTCTTTATGCAAATGCACAGAATGGAAGGAACAAATTAAATGAGCTGCAGGCACCTGCAGCAAAGTGTAAACTGTCTTTGTATCACAGCAAGGTGTAAACTGTGATGTAGTAGCCATTATGGAGATTTGGTTGCAGGATGGTCAGGAACTAAACATAGCAGGTTATAAGGTTTACAGAACGGATGGAAAAAATGGCAGAGGGAGTGGAGTAGCATTACTATTTAGAAACAGAATCACTTCTATCATGAGGAAGGATGCAATAAGGGAAAAGCACCTATTGGAGACCATATAGGTAGAACTGAGGAACTGTAAAGGAACTTGTAGTGATTCGAATCAGGGCCAGATAGATTTAATTGACTATGACATCCTTGATTGGAGTTGTTAACTTGGGCTAATCAGAGAGCCCTGGCTTACAGATAGAAATAGGAGGTTTCTCCCTCCAACTCTATTTTGATTTAGTCCCTCCCTGCCCTTCACTGTTTTGATCACACAGCCTTGCCCTCTGATGTGAAGGGCAATGTTTGTCACTGGCCACCCGGGTGTTTTCCTATCTTCCTGGTGGTGGAAATTGAATAAAGATTGGTGCACTTTGTGTCTTTCACTGTGTCTCACACCTGCACACACACACCATGGGTGCTGGGGAAAAAAAATAAGCACTACCGCAGTTAGGTGGTAGTGTGGGGGAAGAAGAAAAAAAAAGAAAAAAAAAAAGAGAGGAAAAAAAAACAGGAGAAAGGGCAGTGTTTGTCACTGGCCACCCGAGTGTCTTCCTATCTTCCTAAAAAAAAAAGAAACAGGAGGTTTCTCCCTCCAACTCTATTTTGATTTAGTCCCTCCCCTCCCCTTCACTGTTTTGATCACACAGCACTGCCCTCTGATGTGAAGGGCAATGTTTGTCACTGGCCACCCGGGTGTTTTCCTATCTTCCTGGTGGTGGAAATTGAATAAAGATTGGTGCACTTTGTGTCTTTCACTGTGTCTCACACCTGCGCACACACACACCATGGGTGCTGGGGATAAAATAAGCACTACCGCACTTAGGTGGTAGTGTGGGGGTTAAAAAAAAAGAAATAGGAGGTTTCTCCCTCCAACTCTATTTTGATTTAGTCCCTACCCTCCCCTTCACTGTTTTGATCACACAGCACTGCCCTCTGATGTGAAGGGCAGTGTTTGTCACTGGCCACCCGGGTGTTTTCCTATCTTCCTGGTGGTGGAAATTGAATAAAGATTTGTGCACTTTGTGTCTTTCACTGTGTCTCACACCTGCGCACACACACATCATGGGTGCTGAGGAAAAAAAAATATAATAAGCACTACTGCACTTAGGTGGTAGTAAGAAGAAAAAAAAATGTAAAAAAAAAAGAAACAGGAGGTTAACAGCATTGCCTAATGTACAAATGTCATTGTTGATGTCTCTTTATATTTTTATATGTGAAACTGGGATTTGAGGTTTGTCCTCATGTCCCTGTAAACTGTTTGAACGGTACGGTTTGGGGCCTGGCTTTGCTGCTCCTCTCCCTTGTAAAATTGCTGTCTCTTGTATGTAGCTGTATTTGTTATAAACTGTTTTTGAAATTTGTTTAATAAAATTAAAAAAAAGAAACAGGAGGTCTCCTCAGTCTAGATGCTTTGAGCTGGCTGGTCAGAGTCCATGTACGTTGAACATGTAAATAAAGGGTGACTTGGTGGCGGGATACCGGCTTCTGTGCAGTTATTTCAAAACTAAAACCACAATAGTTATCATATGTGTAGACTACCTGGTAGCAGCTCAGAATTGCTTGATTGTACAAATTCTGAAATTAGACAACTATGTAAAAAAGGCTGAGTAATATTAAGAGAGATTGGAAGAGACAGATAAGCACCTGTCAGAAAGGTTGTGACTTTCTAGAGTGTGTCCAGAATAGTTTCCTACAGCAATATGTCTTGGATGTGACAAGGGGACAAGTAATATTGGATCCAGTAATGAACAATGAACCTAGTTGTTTGTGAGCATTTGCCCGATAGTGATCACAACATGATCGCGTTTCATGCAGCATTTGTAAGTGACAAGCAAAGATAGACTTTTGGATATAAGTAAGGCAGACCTAATGGGATGAGGCAGAGACTGTCCACAGTAAACTGATTTGGAGATGCCAATGTTAGACTGGGGTGTACAAAACCAAAAATCACACATCACCAGGTTATACTCCAGGTTTATTTGGAAGAACTAGCTTTCGGAGCGCTGCTCCTTCATCAACTGGGAAGCTCTACTAATAAATAAAACAACCGAGGAACAGTAAAGGGTGTTCAAAGAAACGTTAAATGCTATTCTGAAGCAGTCTGTACTGTTGAGAAGGAAAAGTTCCATCTTACAGAAAAAACACGATGGACATTTAAGGAAGTAAGGGACAGCATAGGATTAAAGGATTTATAAAAACACAAAGAACAGTACAGATCCCATAGAATGGAATAAATAAATACAAAGACTAACAAAGGGCCACAAAGCAGCTTATAAGAATGGCTAAAAAGAATAATGAAATGAAAATTGCAAGGGACATAAAAGACAATCAGAAGAGATTTATAGTTATATAAAGAGAAAGTGACTAGTTAAGAGTACAATTGACTCAAAGGCTGAGAGGGTGGATATTGTTAATGACCATGGGGAAATGACTGACATACTGAGTGATTATTTTGATTCAATATTTACAGCAGAAAAGGAGAATATTCTGGAATGCCAAGAAATTAACAGAGGGTCAGGGACAGGGCCTAAATAAAATTAGCTTCAGTAAATCATCAATGACAGGAAAATTAATGGAACTAAAGAACAGCAAATCCGCAGGACCTGGTAGTTTCCACTCATGGAAGTTAAAGGAGAAAAGAGAACAAACACACAGTCATGCCACTTTGCTCTTTAAGAAGGGTAATAGAGAGAAACCAATGAATTACAGAGCAGTTAGCTGATATCTGTGCTGGGTAAATTGTTGAAGTCTATAATCAAGGATAGTGTAACTGATTACCTCAACAAACCAGTTAATCAAGGAGAATTGGCCTGGATTCATAAAAGATAGGTCATGCCAGACAAACCTCATTGCATTTCTTTGAAGAGGTGACAAAGATGATCGACAGAGGTAAGTCAATGGATGTTGTTTATTTGGACTTCTGGAAGGCTTTTAATATATTTCCACATGAGGTGGTTAGCTAGGTTGGAGCCTACAGAATTGAGGTCAGATTACGGACATGAATAGGAAATTGGTTGAGTGGCAGGAAACACAGTTGGAATAATGGGTAAGTACTCAAATTGACTAGATGTGACTAGTGATGTCCCACAGGGATCTGTGTTAGGGCCTCATCTATTCACAATATTCATTAACGACTTAAATAACGGCATAAAAGGTCAAATACTCAAATTTGCCAATGACACAACATTGGATAGATGAATAGGCAAAGCTGTGGCTGATGGGTTTCACTATAAGCAAATGTGAGGTTATCTATTTCAACTGAGAAATGGTGGATCAAGATTTGTTTTAGAAGGCACAGTGGATGTCTAATGAGATTTGGAGGGTCAGGTGCATAGCTGTTTAAAATGCCACAGGTGCCAAAAATAGTCATAGAGTCATAGAGTCATAGAGATGTACAACATGGAAACAGACCCATCAGTCCAACCCATCCATACCGACCAGATATTCCAACCCAATCTAGTCCCACCTGCCAGCACCCGCCCCATATCCCTCCAAACCTTTCCTTTTCATATACCCATGCCTCTTAAGTGTTACAATTGTACCAGCCTCCACCACTTCCTTTGGCAGCTCATTCCATACACGTACCACCCTCTGCATGAAAAAGTTGCCCCTTAGGTCTCTTTTATATCTTTCCCCTCTCACCCTAAACTTATGCCCTCTAGTTCTAGACTCCCCGACCCCAGGGAAAAGACTATCTCTATTTACCCCTCATAATTTTGTAAATCTCTATAAGGTCACCCCTCAGCCTCCAACGCTCCAGGGAAAACAGCCATAGCCTGTTCAGCCTCTCCCTGTAGCTCAAATCCTCCAACCCTAGCAACATCCTTGTAAATCATGAAGACTAATGAAATGTTGGCCTTCATATCTGAAGGGTTGGAGTATAAGGATGCAGATGTTATGCTGCATCCCAATTGTATTGTGAGCGGATCTGGACACCACACCCTAGGAAGGATATTTTGACCCTGGAAGGAGTTCAATACAGGGTGATATCGGATTTCAGGAGTTAAGTTATGAAGTGAGATTAGACAAATTAGGCCTTTATGCTCCAGAAATTAAAAGACGGGGTAGATAAAGATAAATCATTGCCAATGGCTGAAGATTCTAGAACTGGGGAAATAGGCTAAATATTGGGGCCAGATCATTCATGAGAGATGTTAGAAAACACTTCGATACGCAAAGCACAGTGGAGGTTTGGAATTCTCTACCTCATATACTAATTGATGCTAATTCAGTTATTAAACTTTAATCTGAGATAGACAAATTTTTATTAAGCAGGGGTATCAAGGCAGGCCTCAGATCAGCCATGACCTTATTGAATGGCAGAGCAGGCTCAAGGAGCTGAATGGCCTACTCCTCTCCTATATTCCTAAAAAATCATAAAGATTATCGTTCAATGGATACACTTCCAGGAATGAAGTGCAAAAAGGTGAGTAAATACCTTTGGAGAATGAATAGGTTGAAAGGAGAAGATGCAGCAAAATATACCATAATCATTAAGAAGTTAATGAGTTTCATGATGCGCTAAATTCTGCTTACTGCTTGGTAGCACACCAATTAGAACATAAACGACCTCACATCATCATCCCAACTCCCACCCCCCCCCCAAAGAAATAATCTACCCTATGTAATATTGTATGTTTGAGAGCAGATTAAATCTGGTAATTGACAGAACCCAGTCAACCAGATTTTTAAACTGTCATTCCTTATTCTAAATTCCTAAAATTGGAAAGTTATCCTCATGTAATTCAAAAGACCGATACGTGTGTGTTAAATGGTCCAGTCTAGTCAGCTGTCACAAGACATGAAGAAAAATCAGTGAGCGACTATGTGCAAGAAATTCATGAGTCGATGGAAAAGATGATCAAAGCAGGACTGTAATTTGTTTGGACATTCTGTAAAATTCAGATGTCCATCATTTCTAGTAAATAAATTCTGTGTGATCTTCAAAAATAATAAGTGTTTCTTGAGTTACATTGGAACGTTTGCCACCATTTGGCAATTTGGAGGTGTTTAATTTCAATCTTAGTGCACAGGTGCCCTTGTCAATAGTTATCTATCAGTCAAAATCATTCAAGGAGGCTATCTGGTCATTACCACATTGCTCATTGTTTGCTGTGCATATGGTGCAGGAGGAAGGGATTTAGATTCCTTGGGCATTGGGACCAGCTCTCAGAGAGATACAAATCTATATAAGGAGGACATGTTACACCTTAACACATTTAGGACTAATGTTCTTGCTTGGAGGTTTGCTCGTGTTTGGCTAGAAGTTAGTTTGTCAGGGGGATGGGAACCTAAGAGGGTAGTCACAAAAATTGAAAATAAAGCTGGTCAAGCAAAGTTGAAAAACTATAAATGAAAGTGAAAAGTAGCAGAAGCAAATCCCAAAACGTTGTGAGCTTCTATCTGGAGGATTGTGTGCACATCTAATTTCCTTGTCTAAAGAAGGAAACGCTCGCCCTGGAGGGAGAACAGTGGACGTTCACCAGACTGATTTTTGGGATAGAGGACTGTTTTATGATGAAAGAATGATGTAATTGGGCCTGGGGTCTTTGGAGTTTGGGGCAATGAAAGGAAAGTTCATAAACACTTGCAACATTTTGAAAGGGATAGATAGAGTTGATGCAGAAAGAATACTTTTTTCCCTTGTTCTGAGGTCTGGAAGCATTGGACCCAGTCTAAAAATAAAAGGCTAGCCATTTAGGATTGTACTGAGGAAGAACTTGAAATCTTTGTAATCTTCTATACCAGGGGTTTGTGAAAGTTCAGTCATTAACTAAATTGAAGCGAGATATTGATAGATTTCCAGACGCGAATAATTTTGAAGGATTTGTGGATAGTGCAGGAATATGACATCGAGGTATATGGTCAGCCATGATCTGGAATGGCAGAGCAGCTCAAGGGGCTGAATGGTCTACCCCATTCCTAATTCCAAATTGACAGTCATTCTTCCTGTTCGACATCAATGGACACATTTCAAAGAAGTCTTTCATTGGCTGCAAAGTGCTTTGGGACTTCCTGAGGTTGTGAAACACAAATTGTTCTTTAAAAGGTTCATGCAGAAAGGAATTTTACCTAATCATCATTAACCCATTGCCAGTTAAACTAAACTTTGGTTAACGCATAAACCAGTTCAAGTCCGTGGAAGTTGCACCTTTAAGTAGAAAGCAGATTGAGACATTTCTTACAATCTATTCAAAACACTCAACTATCTAGGATCAGTTTGAGTCAAACTGATGGAGTATGAAGCCTATTTGCCAATGCACTCTTGAAAATAAAAACTATGCTTTATTCACTTACAGCTTAAAGTATGCTTCTGAAGCATATCAATGACCTTAGTTATTGCAAATAACAAAATACATAGCACAAAAAAACAGTAACTGATCAATGGACTACCTTCAAAGAAGAGATGCCCAGGGCCAATAGAGGTACAATCCTTTGAAAGGCAATCCAGAGCTTTGTGGATGAAACAAAAGGGATCAATTATGCTCAGGAAGAAAAGTGCTTGTGACAAAAGTAGACAATACAATTGAAAACCAGGCTGAATAGAGGGTGGTGAAAAACTAAATTAAGGGAAGCAAATTGCCTCCTTCTGCTCTGTAGTATTTCTGTGATTCTGAGAAATTAAAAAAAAATCAATTGATAAATTCAGTAGAAGTTTTTAAAAATGAGGTGATCCACATTCATCAAAGTCACGCTGTGTTTGAAAAGGAGATGAGGATGCTAATGGGAGAAAATATGCTTAGGACTTTGTTAAATGTAAATCTGAAACATGCATGCTGCTGAATTCCAAAAGCATTCTTTCTGGGTTTATGAGTAAGTTATTGACCTACCATGCAAGGAACAATTTTACCAAGATTAGAAGGATTACAAATCCATCAAGTGTGCTGTGGAGGAGAGAGATCAGCAGAATGTTGAAATGCTGTCAGTAAAATATTTCCTTGGCTTATTGTTTAAAATGCAGAAGGAACTTTATTCCCTGAAATCCACTTAAACATTTCACAAAACACATTCAGTTGCAGATACAACAGACTTTCCTCTCCTAACAGCATCCGTGGGTTCAGGATATTACCCCAGGTTGACTTTACTCCATATGCAAACTTGATTGCCCACAGCAGTACAACAGGCAGTCAACTGTGGAGGTATGTTGTCCAAAACTAGAACAGGAAAGTCTCCAGCCCCAAGGATTTTCTATGATCTGGAAACAAAGCTTTGGTGGAGAATTGCTGTTGTTCTCGTACACTTTTTAAGTCAGTGTAACTATGATTTATTTACATTACCAGATAGGAACTAATGTAGAACATCGCATGATAGCTAGTCTTGAGTTGATCAGTAATGTATAGTCATCTAAGTGAGAATGAGATGAAGGAAGTCTGATTTCACTGGTTGGTGTGTTTGAGTTGAGAAGTATGATAAGGAAACAGGTAGGCTGGCTGACCCTGGTCAGCTTCTTAGGCCTTAGTGAAGTCAAACACAGAGTCTAAGATTTCTTCCAGAAGCCTTCTTAATAATTACCTGTCCAATCACATAATAAGTAGGTGGCATCAAAGGACACTGGAATATTAATTTTCTTGGCAAAAAAAAAACAGAAAAAAGGAGAGGACATCTGTGACATCGGCTCCCCACCACGTTTGTGAAGCCTTAGGAACACTTGGGTCTCCCCCCAGTGACAATCTCAGAGATACTCAGCTAATGCAAAGGGTGAAGAAAGAACTTGCGTCTATAAACCAACTTATATGATCTCATGATCAATATGCTTCACAGTCTGTGCTGGGACGGCACAGTGGCTCAGTGGTGAGCATTGCTGCCTCACAGCGCCAGAGACCCAGCTTTAGTTTCAGCCTCGGGTGACTGCCTGTGTGGAGCTTGCAACTTCTCCCTGTGTCTGCAAGGGTTTCTTCCGAGTGCTCTGATTTCCTCCCAGAGTCCAAAGATGTGCAGGTTAGGCGGATTTGTCATGCTGATTTGCCCAGAGTATCCATGGATACATAGGCTATGATGGTTAACCATGGGAAATGCAGAGTTACATGCTAGGGCAGTGGGATGGGTCTCGGTGGAATACTGTTCAGAGGGTCAGTATGGACCCTATGGCTGAATGATCTGATTCCACACTGTAGGGATTCTATGAATCACTTCTGTTGTTGATGCAGCCAATTTAATAAAAAAACAGGGTTTCACTTGATTCTGTGTTTCCATGACACAGAAAAACATCTAGAAGTTTATGTATGCATCCTAGCTGTAGTTGTCTTAATGTGGGATATGTGAAACATTATTTGTTCCAGTGCTACTCAGGTGTTTATATAGGAGCCAGGATTAATCATGCAATCATATCACTGAGCTGCTCTTCACTGAGCATAAATAGTGTAGATTGGATGGAGTTCGAGGGGAAGAGAGAAACACAAGGAGAGCTGGGCAAAAGGCTGAAGTCTAGCCATATAAATATTAGAAATATCTGAAGATAAGGACACAAAGTAGACAGACAGCATTAGCTGGTACAGTTCATAGAATAATATTTCAATAATGTAAATATACCTCATATATCCATGTATACCATGTATTGTAGTAATCTGTCTTATAATGTAACAAACAAGAAAACCAAACCTGAAGGTAGTTCTTGACCTTGATCAATCTATCTTGAAACTAAAGATGTGCAGGTCAGGTGAATTGGCCATGCAAAATTGTCCATAGTGTTAGGTGCATTAGTCAGAGGGAAATGGCTCTGGGTGAGTTACACTTCGGAGGGTTGGTGTGGACTTGTTGGGCCGAAGGTACTGTTTCCGCACTGTAGGGAATCTAACCTCTCATCTAAACTCTTATCTCAGCATAAAACCGCACGGCACAAGAACCCTAAATACTTTACTGGTCTATCCATGACTGTGTTGCTGCCTTTCCTGCTTTCACTCTAAGCTGGAAGCTTTAAGAACTCTGCTTTCAATTCTTGTCCTTCTCTCATTTTCACAAGGTTCACCTTTCACTTTTCCAAGACATATCTAATTCAATTTTTGGGGTTAACCTGTCAACCAACATAGAACATAGAACAGTACAGCACAGGAACTTGCCTTTTGGCTCACCATGTCCATGCCGACCATAGAAGAATACAGCGCAGTACAGGCCCTTGGGCCCTCGATGTTGCGCCGATCCAAGCCCACCTAAACTACACTAACCCACTATCCTCCATATACCTATCCAATGCCCTCTTAAATGCCCATAAAGAGGGAGAGTCCACCACTGTTACTGGCAGGGCATTCCATGAACTAACGACTCGCTGAGTGAAGAACCTACCCCTAACATCAGTCCTATATCTACCCCCCCTTAATTTAAAGCTATGCCCCCTTGTAATACCCGACTCAATACGCGGGAAAAGGTTCATACTGTCGACCCTATCTAACCCCCTAATCATCTTGTACACCTCAATCAAGTCACCCCTAAACCTTCTTTTCTCTAGTGAAAACAGCCCCAAGTGCCTCAGTCTTTCCTCATACGATTTTCCTTCCATACCAGGCAACATCCTGGTAAACCTCCTCTGCACCCGTTCCAATGCCTCCACATCCTTCCTATAGTATGGCGACCAAAACTGCACACAATATTCCAGATGCGGCCGTACCAGAGTCTTATACAACTGCATCATGACCTCAGGACTCCGGAACTCAATTCCTCTACCAATAAAAGCCAGTACGCCATATGCCTTCCTCACCGCACTATTTACCTGGGTGGCAACTTTCAGAGATCTGTGTACATGGACACCAAGATCCCTCTGCTCATCCACACTACCAAGTATCCGACCATTAGCCCAGTACCCCATCTTTTTGTTATTCTTCCCAAAGTGAATCACCTCGCACTTAGCTACATTGAATTCCATCTGCCACCTTTCTGCCCAGCTCTGCAGCTTCTCTATATCCTGCTGTAACCTGCCACATGCTTCCTCACTGTCAACAACTCCTCCGACTTTCGTGTCATCCGCAAACTTGCTCACCCAACCTTCTAACCCCTCTTCCAGGTCATTTATAAAAATGACAAACAGCAATGGTCCCAAAACAGATCCTTGCGGAACACCGCTAGTGACGGCACTCCATGAAGAAACTTTGCCATCAACTACTACCCTCTGTCTTCTTCCATCCAGCCAATTCCTAATCCAAACCTCCAACTCACCCTCAATGCCATATCTCCGTATTTTCTGCAGTAGCCTACCATGGGGAACCTTATCAAACGCCTTACTAAAATCCATATATACCACATCTACCGCTTTCCCCTCATCAACCTCCTTCGTCACCTTTTCAAAGAATTCAATAAGGTTTGTGAGGCACGACTTGCCCTTCACAAAACCATGCTGACTATCCTTGATCACATTATTCCTATCTAGATGTGCATAAATCCTATCCCTTACAATTCTCTCTAAGACTTTGCCCACAACAGAAGTGAGACTCACCGGCCTATAGTTACTAGGGCTATCCCTACTCCCCTTTTTGAACAAGGGAACCACATTTGCTATCCTCCAGTCTTCTGGGACTACTCCTGTAGACAAAGAGGACATAAAAATCAAGGCCAATGGCTCTGCAATCTCCTCCCTTGCTTCCCAGAGAATCCTAGGATAAATGCCATCAGGCCCAGGGGACTTATCTATTTTCACCTTTTCCAGGATTTCCAACACCTCTTCTCTACATACCTCAAAGCCATCCATTCTACTTATTTGTGCCTCAGTATTCTCATCGACAACAATGCCCTGTTCCTGAGTGAATACTGAAGAAAAGTATTCATTCAGTGTCTCCCCAATCTCTTCCGCCTCCACACGCAACTTCCCCCTACTATCCTTGACTGGACCTATTCCTACCCTAGTCATTCTTTTATTCCTAACATACCTATAGAAAGCCTTAGGGTTTTCCCTAATCCTATCTACTAAGGACCTTTCATGTCCCCTCCTTGCTGCTTTTAGCTCTCTCTTCAGGTCCTTCCTGGCTACCCTATAACTCTCAATCGCCCCAATTGAACCTTCACGTCTCATCTTGAGATAGGCCGCCCTCTTCCATTTAACAAGGGATTCCAATTCCTTATTAAACCACGGCTCCCTCGCACGACCCTTTCCTACCTGCCTGACAGGTACATAATTATCAAGGACACTCAATAGTTGCCCCTTGAACAAGTTCCACATATCATTTACACTCTTGCCTTGGAGTCTACTTTTCCAAGCCACACATCCTAAGTCATGCCTCACCGCATCATAATTTCCCTTACCCCAGCTATAATTCTTGCCCTGTAGTACACACTTATCCCTCTCCATCACAAGTGTAAAAATCACCGAATTATGGTCACTATCCCCAAAGTGCTCACCTACCTCTAATTCTAACACCTGGCCTGGTTCGTTACCCAGAACCAAATCCAGTATGGCCTCACCTCTTGTTGGCCTGTCTACATATTGTGTCAGGAAACTCTCCTGCACACATTGAACAAACACTGACCCATCTAACGAACTTGAGCTATAGCTTTCCCAATCAATATCAGGAAAGTTAAAGTCCCCCATAACAACCACCCTATTACTGTCACTCATCTCCTGAATCACCTTCCCAATCCTTTCTTCAATGATTCTAGGACTATTAGGAGGCCTGTAAAAGACTCCTAACAGGGTGACCTCACCTTTCCTATTCCTAACCTCAGCCCAAACTACCTCAGATGGCAAGTCCTCATCCATCGTCCTTTCCACCGCTGTAATACTATCTTTGACAAGCAATGCCACACCTCCCCCTCTTTTACCCCCACCTCTAAACCTACTAAAACATTTAAATCCCGGAACCTGCAACAGCCAATCCTGTCCCTGTTCTAGCCATGTCTCCGTAATAGCCACAACATCGAAGTCCCAGGTACCAACCAACGCTGCAAGTTCACCTACCTTATTTCGTATACTTCTTGCATTGAAGTATACACACTTCAAGCCACTTCCCTGTTTACAGGCACCCTCCTTGGAAATTGATGCCATGTTCCTCACCTCCCTACACTCCAGGCCCTGCACCCTGAAGCTACAATCTGGGTTCCCATGCCCCTGCCGAGTTAGTTTAAACCCCCCCCCCCAAGAGCACTAGCAAACCTCCCCCCAAGGATACTGGTTCCCCTCAGGTTCAGGTGTAGACCATCCTGTTTATAGAGGTCCCACCGTCCCCAGAAAGAACCCCAGTTATCCAAAAACTGGAACCCCTCCCTCCTGCACCATCCCTGACCATGTTCTCATTCTAAACTAATCCCATCTGCCTGCATATGGTTCAAATCTCCCTTTTCCCTGCCTGTCCATGTTTTTGTCTGAATTCCTCTTAAATTTTGTTATCGTGTTTGCTTCTACTACCTCCCCTGCATTCCAGGCATCTACTACCATCTGCATTAAAAAAAGAACTTGCCTTGAACATCTCCTTTAAACATTCCCCCTTTCTCACTTTTAACCCATGCCCCCTTTGTAGTTGTTTTTTTTCCTGGAAAAAAGAGTCTGACTATCCACTCTTTCCATGCCTCTCATAATTCTATATACTTCTAACTGATCATTCCTGATGCTCTAGTGAAAACAAATCCAAGTCTAACCAACCTCTCTTTATAGCAAATCCAATCCAATCTGGACAACATCCTGGTAAACCTCTTCTGCACTCTCTCCAAGCCTCTACAGTTTTTCTATAGATCACAATTGCATACAACACTCCAAAATGTGGCCTAAGAAATGTTTTGTACAGCAGTAGTACAACTTGCCAACATTTATGCCACAAATGATGAAGGCATTTCTTTACCATCTTATCCACTTGTATTGCCACTTTCAGGGAGCTACAACCCAAGATTTCTCCCTATATCAGTGCTTCTGATGGTCGTGCACACTGCACTGCATGCTTTCATCTTGCATTTGACCTCTCAAAATGCATCACCTCACACTCATCTGGACTAAACTTCATCTGCCATTTCTACACCCAGTTTTCCAAATGATCTTTAACCTGCTGTATCCTTTGACAGCATTCCTTGTTATCCACAACTCTATTAATTTTCAAGCTTTCTGCAAACTTACAGACCACCTACATTATCATCCATTGTATTTATATAAATTACAAACATTGAACCTTGCAGAGCACCACTAGTCGAAGACCTCTCGTCAAAAAAAACACTCCTCCACAGCCTTCTATAAATACGTCAATTTTGTTTCCAAATTACCAGCTCACTGTAGATCCTTTGTGACTTAATCTTCTGGGCCAGCCTACCATGAAGGACCTTGTCAAATGCTTTAGTAAAGTTCATGTAGTCAATATTCATAGCCTTGCCATCATCAATCATCTTTGTCACTTTCTTAAAAAACTTAAACAAATTTGTGACACAATACTTCTTCCACACAAAGCCATGCTGACTATCCCTAATAAGTCAATTCTTTCCTTTTCCAAATATGAGTAAATCCTGTTCCTAAGAATTTCCTTACCACTGATATGAGGCCTATAATTTCCTGGATTATCCCAATTGCCCTTTTAGAAAAGGAACAACACTGGCTATTCTCCAGTCTTCTGGGACCTTGCCATCTGCTATAAATCTACTATAATTTTGAAGGCTCCTGTAACTAAGTTCTTTTCACTTATTCCTCTGTTGTTTCCAATACGAAATCAGTTCACTTTTCTGAATTGTTGTGTTTTGGTTCTAGCTCTTTTTACAATGTTACCTTCCCCACCAGACACAAATGTTTCTGTCTTACATCGGTCAAGGATTCTTCTCCACTACGTAAATAGGGGCCTGAACTGTGTCTGTCCCATTTCCTGTATTTCTGCACTCAAACCTTGCTCCTTGCCCAGAAACATGATGTAGTTAGAATGATACTGGGATGGAAAAGGTTAACTTATGAGGGAAGGTTGCATAAATTTATTTAAAACTTCATTCATTGGACACGGGCATCACCGGATAAGCTAGTCTCTACTGCTCACTCCTAATTGCTCTTGAGTATTTGTTGATGAACTGTTTTCTTCAAGCATTACAGTCCATGGTGCCAGAGCAATGGGGTGGGAGTTCAATGTGGAGGAGAGGGGCAGGCGGTGGAGGGTAGATACACCAGCAGTGTTGTTGAGAAGGGTACTCCAGGATTTTGATCCAGTGACAGTGTGGGAATGACCATACACTTCTAAGGCAGGCTGGTGAATGATTTGGAGAGGAACTTGCAGGTGATGGTGTTCCCAGGTGGTTTGTTGAAGGACCACTGGTGGATTCTGGAGTGCACTTTGTAGTTCCCGCCCCTGTGTATTGTTAGGAGATGGGATTAATGTGGAATGCAGTGATAGATAGTCAATGAGCTTTAATGACTTTGGCTGCTATGTCTTAGATGGCATTGAGCGTCTTATGATTTGTTGCAGCTGAATTCATAAAGCAAATACCGAATATTCTATCACACACTTAATTTGTGCCTAGTAGATGGTGGACAGGCGATGGTAGTCATAAAGTGAGTTATTTGTCACGGAATTCCTAGCCTCTGAATTGCCCGTGTAGTCATAGTATTCATATGGATTTATGGGGAGAAGGCAGGAGAATAGGGTTAAGAAACATATCATCCGTGATTGAATGGCAAAACAGATTCGATGGGCAAAATGGCCTAATTCTGCTCCTATACTGTACTGATTTGCTGGGCTTCACCACCATTTAGGATGAGGATATTTATAAAGCCAAGTCTTCTAGGTAGTTGTTTGATTGGCCACCACCATTCACTGCTGGATGTGTCATGTCTGCAGTGCTTGGATCAGTTCAATTGATTGTGGGATTGCTTATCTTTGTCAATTACATGATATTTCTGCTGCTTGGCATGGAGGAAATTGTCTGTAGTAGCTTCACTAGGCTTACACTACATTTTCAGGGATCCCGTGTGCTTCTCCTGGCATGCCCTTTTCTCTGAACCAACAGTGATTCCACTGGCTATTGGTAATTATAGGAGAAAGTGAGGTCTGCAGATGCTGGAGATCAGAGCTGAAAATGTGTTGCTGGAAAAGCACAGCAGGTCAGGCAGCATCCAGGGAACAGGAGAATCGACGTTTCGGGCATAAGCCTATTCTATTTGACAAGGTTGTGGTGCCACACATCATGGATGTGATGTGTACAGGTAGGGTAGGAATTATTACTCCACTATGATTTTAAGGTAGTCATTCCTTGACTGAAACAGAATCTAACTAATACTATTCTTGGATTTCCTTTGGTATGGAAGGTGACAGGCTGATATTATTGAAGATTAGTGGAATTGAAAGACAGAAATTATTTCATCTGGTGAGCATAACCCTCCTTGAAAGGTAATCCTCCACCACTTCATGCGATGATGCCATATAACATACCTTCTCCTTCATTCCCCTTTCAGTATTCTGAAATCTTGGACCACACTTCAACTAATTGATCAGACCACATTGGGAAGTCCCTGCGCTGAGCTGCTGCAATGTAACATTTATTTGGATTTTTTTTAATCTGACTGTAATGTCAATCCTTTGACTACATTTTATTTCAAACTTATTCTTTAAACACTGTAAAGTAATGAAACTACTTTTCTTTTTATTCCTCTTTTATATCTAAGAATTGTACCTAGGCACTTGTACATAAGATGGCACCATAAAAGATGACATTGTAAAACATTTCACTCTACTCCTGCCCTTCTGTGCTGGTGCACATGTGACAATAAAGGATCTCTATTCTATTTTATTCTACTCATGGACCCAAACCACCAATAACCCCTCAAAGAAATCAGATACTATCTGCATGATCTTTGCATAGCACCTCCATTCAATCCTAAAGTGTGACCCTGAGTTTCCAGTTCCTTGTTCTCTTAATACTTTGCATCCCCCTCTCCCCTCACCAACATTGCCCTTGGCCTCCTTGTCTTTCTTCACTTCCCAAAAATGAAACACAACTGCTCTAATTTTGGTTTCATATAACAAATGCATCAGCCAATCTGTGTACAGCAAGGCCCACATATAGAAGATAATAATCAAATAATTTATTTTGTTTGGCATTATTTCAGGATATTTACTGAGATATTGAGAAGCGCTCTCTGCTGGAGTGATTGTAGTGAGGTCAGCCAGGTGGACCTCATAGAATATGAGTTTTCTGAATGAGGTTATTAGTCTGGGCCAATCAGGGAGCCCAGGCTGACAGATATAAACAGGAGTGTCAGAGGTTCTGCTCCCTCTGAGGGAGCTGGATCAGTGTCAAGGACTCTCTACATGTAAATAAAGGATGACTTGGTGATGGGATATCAGCCTCAGGAAATATTTCAGTGGTGCTGAGAGAAAAACGTGCTTTCTGGATGTGAATATAGGAGGAATGGTTAGTAAGTTTGCAAATAGAGTCATAGAGATGTCAAACAGACCCTTCGGTCCAATCCATCCATGCCGACCAGATATCCCAACCCAATCTAATCCCACCTGCCAGCACCCGGCCCATATCCCTCCAAACCCTTCCTATTCGTATACCCATCCAAATGCCTCTTAAATGTTGCAATTGTACCAGCCTCCACCACATCCTCTGGCAGCTCATTCCATACATGTACCACTCTCTGAGTGAAAAAGTTGCCCCTTAGGTGTCTTGTATATCTTTCCCCTCTCCCCTAAACCTATGCCCTCTAGTTCTAGACTCCCTGACCCCAGGGAAAAGACTTTGTCTATTTATCCTATCCATGCTCTTCATAATTTTGTAAACCTCTATAAGGTCACCCCTCAGCCTCTGATGTTCCAGGGAAAACAGCCCCAGCCTGTTCAGCCTCTCCCTGTAGCTCAGATCCTCCAACCCTGGCAACATCCTTGTAAATGTTTTTTGAATCCTTTCAAGTTTCACAACATCTTTCCAATAGGATGGAGACCAGAATTGCACACAATATTCCAACAGTGGCCTAACCAATGTCCTGTACAGCTGCAACATGACCTCCCAACTTCTGTACTCAATACTCTGACCAATAAAGGAAAGCATACCAAACGCGTTCTTCACTATCCTATCTATGTGCGACTCCACTTTCAAGGAGGTGACTTGGAGGCATGGTGACAGAGAAGAAGGATACCTCAGATGGGCCAGTGGCCCGAGGCATGACAGATAGAATTTAATCTAGATAAATGTGATTTGCTACATTTTGGTAGGGCAAATCAGGGCAGGACTTATTCACTTAATGGTAAGGTCCTGGGGAGTGTTGCCAGAAGAGATCCTGGATTGCAGGTTCATAGTTTCTTGAAAGTGGAGTCAGAGGTAGACAGGGTAGTGAAGAAGGTGTTTGATGTACCTCCCTTTATTATTTGGTGCATTGAGTACAGGAGTTGGGAGGTTATGTTGCTGCTGTACAGGATATTGGTTAGGCCACTTTTTGAATACTGCAATCAAGTCTGGCCTCCCTGCTAATAGGAGAAAGTGAGGACTGCAGATGCTGGAGATCCGAGTCGAAAAGTGTGGTGCTGAAAAAGCACAGCCAGCCAGGCAGCATCCGAGGAGTTGAAGAGTTGACATTTCAAGCATAAGCTCTTCATTATTCTCTTCATCTTCAAGCAACATAACCTCGATGTTTGAAACATCGACTCTCCTGCTGCTCGGATGCTGCCTGATCGGTTGTGCTTTTCCAGCACCACACTTTCCTCCTTGCTAAAAGATAGATGTTGTGAAACTTGAAAGTGTTCAGAAAAAACTTACAGGATATTGCCAGGATTGGAGGGTTTGAGAGAAAGAAAGAGACTGAACAGTCTGGGGCTATTTTCCCTCAAGCGTTGGAGACTGGGGTGTGACCGTATAAAATCATGAGGGACATGGATAGGGTGAATAGTCAAGATATTTCCCCCGGGATGGGGGAATCCAAAACTAGAGGAATAGATTTAAGGTGGGGTAGGGGGGGCAGATTTAAAAGGGACCTAAGGGGCAAGCTTTTCATGCAGAGGGTGGTGGATGTATGGAATGAGCTGCCAGAGGAAGTGGTGGAGGCTGGTTTAATTGCAACATTTAAAAGGCATCTGGATAGGTATATGAATAGGAAGGGTTTGGAGGGATATGGGGTAAGTTCTGGCAAATGGGACTAGATTAATTTAAGATATCTTGTCAGCATGGACGAGTTGGACTGAAGTGTTTGCTTCTATGCTGTATGCTTCAATGCTTGAAGAAAATCGCTCTCAACGGTTGTCTTTGAGTTGGGGTAAGCATGTCTGGCTTCATGCCATTATTTGGGAAGCTTGACTCATTTGTTCCTGTCGAGCAGGAGAATCTCCTGCTCCTCGGATGCTGCCAGACCTGCTGTGCTTTTCCAGCGCCACACTCTCAACTCTGAACTCCAGCATCTGCAGTCCTCACTTTCTCCCCTTGATTTGTTCCTGTCAAAGACACGGCCCAGTATGCGGAAAGAATGCATTATTTTTCCCTGGCAAATGACACTGGGGCAGATGAAAAGAGAAAAGCAACGAGTAATTCTCCTGAAAGTTTGTGGGCCTGCAGCTTTTTTGGTTATTAGGAGCCTAACCTTCCCTGAGGCTCCAGATACGAAAGCTGAACAAGAGTTGATGGCTTGAGTTAAGGAATAATGCAACCCAAAGCCTCTAATTCTAAGACATTATCGGTTTTACTTGGCAATTTGTGAAGCAGAGGAATCTGCATCTGGATTTTTGACAAGGTTAAGATGACTGGTAGTGGCATTTGACTTAGGTTTAACTCGAATGAGATGTTGAGACACCGTCTGGTAATTGGGATTAATGATGGAACCATACAGTAGCTCCTACTACCTGAACTATAACTGGTCTTCAAATAGGCTTTATCTTTGGAAAATGTGGCAAGTGGAGCATATGAATTGCAGGGCATTCCAATGGAATTGGACACCTTTGCCAGTCCAACTGAGCTTGGGAAACTATCATTTGTGTGGAATCAAATGCATAGCCTCACTCAGGACATACCCTGAACAAAGCGACTCAAGGTCAGCCCACAAGGAAACCCCAAAACAAAACCAAGCCTTGACTAAACGTTAACCTTTGCTTCAGGATCGGGGCTGGCTAGTCATCATAGTTGCTGTGGATTCCAGACTGCTGAATAGTCCCAATATATCCAAATGGAGAAAGAGAGCTCAAAGGCTGGTATCCAGGAGAGTGCACACCCTGGAAAGTCCACCTACATCCAGCTTGAAACAGTTAAATTGCTCAGCAACATCCAAATCAGAACTAATTAAAATAAATGTCTGGTTAAATGGTCACTCGGATCTAATGGGGGTCGATATCCACACCGTTTGAGTGTTTGCAGAACCAGACTTTGGCAAAGTTTGTTCTGGACTCCAACCCTTAAGTTTCCACAAGACCCTCCACTAGACTGAACCTCTACTGGACAGCCTTTGCAGATTAAGGGGACAACTTCGGTTCTAGTCTGTTATGAAAAGCAGCTGGTTCAGTTACCACAGATTGTAGTAAAAAGCTTGGGCCTAAGCTTGATGGGGCACAACTGGTTGAGAAAGATTCATCTAGATTGGCTCAACCATTTTCAATTAGAAAATGGCTATCTGAGTGAAGTCCTAATTAAATATCTGGAAGTTTGTCAGGAAGGTCGAGGACTATCAAATGAGCCAAGGCCACCTTGTGTGTTGACCAGGAAGCCATTCCATGATTCGGCAAGGCCCACCCAGTGCCATTTGCCTAATGGGCAAAAGTAGAGGCAGAAGTCAGGGAGGCTGGAAAGTGAAGGAACCATTAAACCAGTTCAGTTTGCGGAATGGGCAGCACCGGTTGTACCAATTGTGAAACCTGACTAGTTGGTTTGCCTTTGTGGAGATTTTAAACAGTAAAATTATTTTTATAGCTGGATAAATACCCAATCCCTTGCATGCAGGATTGAAAGCTGGCAGAGGGGGTGGGGCTGCCCTGCACAAAGCTGCACATAAGCCATGCATACCTGCAATTGTAACTGGATGAGGAGTCCTAGAACATTGCTCTAATTAATACCCATAAGAGCTGTACCGATATACAAGACTGTCAGTTGGGGTATTGTCGGCTATATAATGTTTCAGTGGACAGTGGAGAACATTTTACAAGATCTACACCAGGTCTAGATGGACTAGTAACTAGGAAGACCATTAAGGAGCACTTAGAAAGCTTGGACATAGCTTTTATATGTTTCTCCCAGGCAGGTAAAGACCTAGAAGGGAAAAATGTGTGTTTCAGTCACCCCAAGTGACCCATTCGGTCTACAGTGTCAACAAGACCAGGTTACACCCGGTGGAAGATAAAGGGAACGTGATCAAAGATGTACAGGAGCTTAGGTGCTTCCTTGGGCTGGTGAACAATTACAGAAGGTTCATACATAACCTGGCCTCCACACTGGCATCTTTGCATCAACTCTTAAAGAGTCAGCCTTGGAAATGTTTGTTTAGCTAACCATAGCCTTCAGGGAGGTGAAGAAACATTTATCATCTTCAACGGTATTGGCACACAGTGACACCAGGCGAGATCTGGTATTGACATGCGATGCCTTCCCATACAGTATCAGGAGTATTAGCTCATAGATGGCCCAATGGAGAAGAAAGCCCAATAGCATATGTATCCAGGACTTCAGCTAATGCAGAACATTAACCTGTCCAGATAGGGAAGGAAAGTTTGGCGGTCATATCTGGGGGTAGGCAGTTCTGCAAGTACCTTTACGGATGTAAATTTGTAATAAATACAGACCAGAAATCCCTGTTAGGTCTACTTAAAGAAGTCAAGGTTGTGTCACCCATAGCTTCAGGTCAAATTCAGCAGTGGGTTGTAATACTAAGTACATATAATTACAAGTTGGAACACTGGCCAGGAGGCCAAGTAACAAACGTGAGTGCATTGAGCTACCTTTCACTGGCAGATACACACTACTGGTGGAAGAATCCACAATGGTTTAAAACTTACTGAACACACTTCCAGTCACAGCTGACAATATCCGATTTAGGACACAGAAAGATCAGGTCCTTGCAAAACTGAAATAGCTAGTGGTGATGGAGAAACCAAAGGGCTATCATGACCAGAATAGAAAGTTTTTTGGACTCTGAGCGACCAAACCACTGTAGAGGAGGTATTTTAATATGGGGAGCAAGAGTGATAGTCCTGAGCAAAGGTTGCCTCCAGATATTGCTGAACTCCACCAGGGTCATCCTGGGGTTTCCAAAATGAAGATATTGTAAGACATTGGCAAGACATTTTGTCTGGTGGCCAGAATTGGATGCAGACATTTTTGCATTGGTGGGGAATTCCCATAGTGTCAACAAGGACAAACATTACCCCCAGCAGCTCCCCACATTTATGGGAGTGGCCAGGTAAACTTGGACTTAGTCGCTATGTAGCTATGCTCATCCTTTCATTGTCTCAATGTTTTTCATCATTATGGATGGCCATTCAAAATGGCTGGAGGTGCATAGAGCTCATTCATCAAATACAAGGATAACGATAGAAAAACTGCAATTTTTGCAAGACATGGAGTCCTGGAAGTATTAGTCATGGATAATGGGCCATCATTTAGCAGCAGAAAATTTGAGTATTTCCTAATGATATGATATTTGTCAGATTAAAGACAGGTCCATACCATCTACCATCCAATGGTCTAACTGAAAAAGCAGTCCAAACTTTGAAGGCAGACTTAAAGATACAGCCTACAGCTTCACTAGATAGCAAACTGTTCTGGTTCCTATTTGATTATCGGACCACTGCTCCTGCAACTCCAGGAATAGCTCCAGGAGAGTTACTAATGGGGAGGAGACTCTGCACCAGATTAAATTTGATCTTCCTGGATCTGGTGGGGGGACGGGGAGCAGGGGGAGAGGGTCGAAATGGCATCAGGACACAAGATTCCACTAAGTGAGAGAGACAGTTTACTTCAGGGAATGAAGTTTACTGTAGGAACCATAGGAATAGCTCTGCACAGCTAAGAGGAATGGTCGGTGCAAGGTCAGGTCCAATGATGTATAATGTCTGGGTAGGTCCGATGGTCCTGAACAAGCACATGGATGACATGAAAGCCACAAACTTGCAAACTGTGCAGGAGCAAAGTGTGCCTGACCCCTCAACTCCCTTTCTGACTTTTCCGGAGCCCATAGGTTCTCCTTCTCCATCAAGTGTCAAAGATACCTTGGAGTCTGAGATGGTTTCGGAAGATGCCACAGCCTTACCAACGTGCACCTGAAGAAAGAATGAATTTACTCTGAGATGCACCAGTGTGAATTTACACACTGCCGTATCAAAGGTAGAGTTTGAGGAACCTGACCAATGCTAAAATGCGCTACAAGGAGCTACGAGAAAAACCAACCAGCTTATGTCCTCAGATTCAGAGGGGTTTTGATTGTTACAAAGTCAGCCTGGTGGATCTCATAGAATATGAATTCCCTGACTGGGGCTGTTAACCTTGTCCAATAAGGAAGCCCTGGCTGACAGATAAAAACAGGAGTGCCCCCCCTTTCACTTTTTGTTCACTTAGTCATTGCCTTTCAATGAGAAGGACATTGCTTGTCACTGGCCACTTGGGTGTTTCCTTTCTTCCTGGTGGTGGGATATAAATAAAGTTTTCTGCACCCGTCGTTTCTTCACTGTGTCCTACACTGCACACACACGACATGGGTGCTGGGGAAAACATAAGCACTATTGCTGTCTGGTGGCAGTGTGGGGGTTTAAAAAATAACCAGGAGAGAAAGCAAAGTATGTATAAAAGAAAGGAGTGTCAGTCATCCTGTTCACTCTGAGATCTAGCTCTGAGGGAGCTGGATCAGTGTTAAGGACACTCCTTGTGTAAATAAATGGTGACTAGGTGATATGGCTTCTGTGGAGTTATTTCATCTGCTATTCTTTACTTTTAATAATTTTCACCTCCATCTGAGATAGCAGTATCTCATTAAGAGGACAGTATAGCCTAGATGTCAAATGGATGTTTCTGGGATAGCACCTAAACTGTCAGGCTTCTGACTCAGTCACTGGAATCCTCCTACTGAGCCAAAGTTGACACATGGATTCTCACCCTAGTCTCTTCCACTCTCATCCCACAAATAACACATTGTACAGCTGGCCTCTCTAACTCTGCTCATGTTCACCTCTTAGATCCTAACTTGAATTCCACACTGTTTGCTAAGAAATGGGAATGAGTAGCTAGGATTGACTTGCTCTTTAATTTTCCCTCCGGCTTGTGGAAAATATTGTTTCCTTTGCACTTCAACACAAAGATAAATGGGTTGTAAAATGACTGTTGATAATAGTTGGAAATGTTAAATCTGCTATTTTGTATCACAATGGGATACTATATCATTGCACTGTACCATTGATTGCTTTATGCAAAATAAGGTTGTAAAATAATTTGACTTCAAGTCATAATTAAATAATGCTGATCATGCTTCATTTCTTTCCAGATATGAATACATTTGAGATTTGTACTATGAACAAAAATGAAGTTGACAGCATAACAATGAATGAGAAGGAGGCACTGCCAAATTCTGCAGCTTCCCCTTTGTCATCTAATCTTGGACATGATTCTAATAAAACCAATAACTATACAGATGTAGCTAGTCTGAAATTACAGTGTGCTGAGTTTGGCAAAGCCTATAAAATAATCAAACAATGTCAGCCTGGATTTTCATCACAATGCAGCGGCTGTATCGAATTAGGAAAATGGCATTGGAGCCTGGAAATCAGTGGTTTCACCCTAGGCACAGCATTTCCTCTTTTTGTGGAGCAGAAATGAGTAAGGTTTGTATTCACGCGTGCTTGGTTGATAGAGGCATCTGGCCATTTAAATCATCAGCTAGTACCACCAGTGTGATCTTAATTTACCATTAGTGTAAAACCCAAACAGCCCAGAGTGGAAAAGCACAGCCAGTCAGGCAGCATCTGAGGAGCAGGAGAATCAAATTTCAGGCATAAGCCCTTCATCAGGATAAGAACAGGACTGAACTTTGTGCATTTCTTTGGAGAGGTAATGTATCCCTTTCAAAGTAATTCCTGGACACCTTTGGTGGTGGTCAGGTGATGTTTGGGGGAAAGTTAGTTGCCTTTTTCAGGAGGTAGTGCGCACTTTGGCACGGTTAAATGTAGAAGCACTTGCATTTAAATTCAAACACACATTATTTGTAAAGCTCATTTGAAATGTCAGCAGACCTATCAGTGTCAAAAATATCTATTAAGAAGGTTGGTCAAAAATCTCAAGAGGACCTGCCAAGGGGCGCTGTTGGACGTGCCAAGATGTCTTGTCAAAAGCAACTCTCAAAGCAAGCTGTCAAGTTTTCCAGGTCTTTAATCATTTTTAAAAGTGTCTGAAGTGTTAAAAAAATTAATTGCTTCTGATTTCACTTTGTCTGTTAACATAAGCCTGAGGGTTTTGATTACTGCTGCCTGATTGATTTCACAATCATCCATTAGCACAGTAAGGTACTTCCCATTTGACAATTTCATTAACAGGTCCAAGTAGTCAAAGAATCTTTGAACTTGAACCATAAATGAATTTGAATGCTTTTGTGTTATAAGGGATTGTACAGTTGAATGAAATATTTATTTCATTCTGACAACATTCTTTGGGGAGGGGCGGGGGTGGGGGAGGGGGGGAGCGGGCAGGAGGAGGCCACAGAATGATTTGGAGATGAGTACAAAGATTTTGAATGTGTTTGATTTTGTTGCTAGAAGGGAGTGAAATGGATGTTGGACAGAACGGGAGTGAAGAATGAGCAAAACCTCATGCAAAACAATACTTAGGCAGTGAAGATTTAGACAAATATGGAGTTCCAAAGGTGGTAGCAAAGAGCATTGAAGGAACTAAATCCAGAAGCAAAAAAAAACGAATGAAAGTTTGAGCAGCAGTACACAAACTCCAAAGTTGAATAAATTTGCATAAATTTGAAGATTATAAAAGGTTTTCTCGAGTGCTGAATGATGGTGGCAGCCACAGCCTCTACAATGCTGCTTCTTTTTATGACAAGCACAAAAATCCTTGTGGTTAATTACATCATGGCAACGGTGTTCATCATAAATCAACCTACTGCTTGAATTCCCCAAAGACTCTGTGATTCACCATTCTGTCCATCACCATTAAAGCAGGTGAATCTGTAACTCTGCACAATGGTTTAACGGAGCTTTACCTCTTCAGCTGACCATTTGATATATCGACTTTCTTTCAATGAGGTATTGAAAAAAAACACATCCAATGACTCCAGTGTAATAGAAACCTCCTTCAAAACAAATTGCCTCAGGTGTTTCGTCAAAACATGAAAAAGCTTGATGTCACCCACGTTCATAAAGTTATGATATGTTACTTCTGGTTGCATGCCCTGGGAACAAATGTCCAACTGAGAAACATTTTAATTTGATCTTCCTGAATGTAGGCAGAAGTCATCAGACAGAATGCAACTTTCACCATAATCAAAATTGAATATAATTGTCAAGACTTTGGGCTTTTTAAAATAATTGCTATATTGCCAATAGCTCTATGGTATACCTGACGTGTTAGCATTGACACTGGTGGTGAAGCATCAGCCTAAGGGTTTCCTGGTAGATCAAGATGAAGAACTATGACAGAATATATTGTCAGGGTTAAATAAAAGTTCATCCGTGTGTGGGTGTATAGAACAAGGAACTATTTGATCTCTCCTGAGTCTCATGTGACTATTTTTGACAAAGGGAGTGAAGAAAACTGACACAAATTGACAGTGAATCTCTCCCAGTGTTGAATATGTCACTGAACACTAGGCTACGATCAAAAAGAGGGGACTTACTGACTGGCCTCAGAAGTGAAACAATTTGTTCAATATTGCAGAGTCTAATGTTAGGGATCAGAGGAATTAGCCTGTGGCTGGTACCAACAAGTACCATCAGCTTGAATTTGTGGGGTCACTTAGATAGATTCCCAGGTCTGATAGGAAGCTCCCTTACACTTCCTTTGTACCAAGTTCATCCAGATGGCAAAATTATCAATGGAACTCATGCTGTTGGAAAGAAATTTTTCTTGCACAAATTATTACTGTCCTAGTTGCCTTTATATGCTCTTAGGATGTGAGAGTGATGTACAGCCTTCATTTCCATCCCTTGCTACAATGAATTGGAATTGAATTGAATTGGCTTTATTGTCACATGTACAGTGAAAAGTTTACAAGTTGCCATTTATGGCACCATCTTAGGGACCAAGGTACCGAGGTACAGATTCTTCAGTACAAGAAAAAAAAAGAAAAATAAATAAATAAAAAGTCCAGCACTCCAGATTATAGGAATAAATTACAAAGTAGAGGAATAAAAAGTTCAGAACAACGGTCCTTCCAACCCAGTCCCTGCTGGCACCGAGCCCCAAGTCTGTGCTGGGCCTCGACTCCAGACCATGCCAGGCCAGAGACTGCTCTGGAATCACTTTGATGCTGGAAGCATGCGCTGAGGCCATGCCAGACCAAAAGACTGCCATGTGCCACCGAAAGACCATCTTGCCAGGCCAAGAGATCGCCACCTGCTGCTGAGAGACCACTACACCTGGCTGAGAGGCTGTCTCGCTGGGCTGAGAGACTGCCTTGCTGGGTCCACACTGATACCACTATGCCAGGCCGGGAAGATGCCTTGCCAGGTCCATACTGAGGCCTATAGTCAAAGTCCATGCTGAGGTGAAGAGTTCGACTCAATGCGAACGCTGGAAGTTCAGGACATCGTCTCCAAGAAGAGAGAAGAAGAGAACGAAAACACAAAAAAGAAAAAGAGAAAAAGAAATGGATAGAGCAGACAAGCTTTGGCTAAAGGGCCCTACACCCTTGTCATCTTGGGGATGAGACCATTAAGAATTAGTAGCATAGTAGGAAACTATGACATGTTTAACAACGTTAATGGACTACTGGTCCTTATCTTCAGGCATCTGGAAAGCAAATGCGTGTATGTTACATTGCAGTAGTAAAAGCATATTTGCTTACTGCCATCAACTCTGGGATATATTGACCTTGGATGGGGTGCAGCAGAGATTCAGTCGAAAGATACCAGGATTAAAGGCTTAAATTATAGTGACAGGTTGGCTGACGAGGCTTGCATTTCCTTAATGGTTGATGTTCAAGATGATTAGCTGAGTTGGTGGGTAGATGGAGAGACGTGATTTCCTCTGGTGCAGATAGAATTTGTCCTTGAAGAGTACATAAAACTGCCACTTCCAAAGCACAAATTTAATAGAAACAACTCCACAACATTGTTTGGTTAGAACTTAAGTGATGACGTCTGGCTTGTTAACCCAATATCATTATACAGGATGTAGGCTTTTGGGATTTTCAAAAGGCTTTTGATAAAGTCCCACACAGTCAGTTACTAAACAAAATTAAAGTGCATGGAATAATATATTATCATGAATTAAGGATCAGTTAGCAGGCAGAAAACAGGGAGTAGGAATAATTAAGTCATTCTCAAGTTGGCAAGCTGTGGTCAGTGGGGCACCATAAGGATCAATGCTTTAGCTCTCGCTGTTCACAGCCTGTATAAATAATTTGGATGGGGCACCAATTGTAATATTTCCATATTTGCCTGTGACACAAACTTGGTGTGAATGTGGGTTGGAAGGAAGATGCAAAGGAGATTTAGACAGACTGAGTGAGCAATGGAATAGCAGATGGAATATAATGTAGGTAAGTGTGTAATTAAACATAATTAATGATAAGATGAAAGGAGCTGCACAGTATTTCTTAAATATCAATTAGATTAGGAAGTGTTTCCTTGTTCATAAGTCACGAAAAGCTACCATGCAGGTGCAGCAAGCAATTCAGAGGTAAACAGCATGTTGACCTTTGTCACAAGGGCATTTCAGCACAGGAACAAAGAGCTCCTCCTTCAACTGCATAGAACATTTGTCATATCACACCTGGAGTATTGTTTGCTGCTCTGGTCTGCTTACCTAAGCCGGGATGGGGGAACGCAATGAACATTCACCAAACTGATTCCTGGCATGGTGGGATTGACCTATGATGAGATACTGAGGAGATTATTCTCTGGAGTTCAGAAGAATGACAGGCTGTCTTGTAGAAATTTATGAAATTCTTAAAGGGATAGACAGAATAGACACAGAAGTGATCTTTTTTCCCATGGCTATGGGTTCTAGAATCAGGGAGCACCACTCTCCAAATAAAAGGTGACCTGCTTAGGACTGAAATGAGAGCGAACGTCTTCACTCAGAGTAATGAATTATTAGAAATTCACCATCCCAGGGGGATGTGGAAACTCATTAAATAAACTCAAGACAGAGATTGATCGATATATTTCTAATAACAATAGAGGATATCGTATTCTATAAAGGACATTCAATAATATTCTAATGATGAAAAACATCAAGGGATATGGAAAAATGTATGAATGTGGCATTGAAGTGATGTTTAGCTCTGGTTTAGAATGGCAGAGCATGCTTGAGGGGTTGAATGGCCCACTGTTGTCCCAAGTTCCGAGAACCATAATTCTACCATATCCAGACCTCGAAAGCGAGCTCAATTTCAGGATCCTACCAGAATTCATGCTCCACTGTCTATTTTACATGTGAGTTTTGCCCGTGAATCAACAATCATCTGATGGATTTCAACTCTTTGTAACTGTAATACTGTGTTCAATGCCTTCGTGTCCTTGTTTTCCCTATCCTTGTAAACCTTGCCAGATCAAAATTACTCCTACTTCCTCAAACTTCCTTGTCTCTGTCTTTGCCAATGGGCAAAAAGTACAGCAAATATCCTTTGTTCTAGAATGTTTTTAAAAAAGAACACACTTTAGATCGCTTGTTTAATTTGTTCCTCCTTAACTTCCAATGTCTTTTCGTTAAGTAGCTACACACTGAACAATCATACATACCCCACTGTGATTACAACAGTCTTATAAGCTGTAACAATACACCATATTCAGAAAAGATTTACAAGGATGTTGCC